>NC_057797.1:93030447-93042084 GCF_018294505.1 Triticum aestivum | reverse complement strand
AAAAGTTCTCATCTAAGCCCTACATGCCATGGGGACGGCCCTGGAATGTGGACTGGGTGAGAGGCTCTCTGGCGAGCCCCTTGGCATTGGCGCTAGCGACCCCCTGGGCATGTCGACGATGAGGGGCACAACAACATGTGGCGAGGCTACTTTGGGCGGTCGCGCTTGAACCTTCATCTAGATGTGTCATTGTTAGCCTTGCGTGATGGGCTTGATGGCTAGGCTCTGTGACAAGGTGTGTTGGAGGTTCCAAGTGACAGCTTAGTGCTTCGGCGGCGGCGGCGGCTTATAGTGCCTCAAGATCGGTACTATCCAGATCACAACAGTTCCCTATGATTCCATAGTGGGTCAGCCCTTAGAAAGCTTCTTTTTCCATCGATTTTTGGAACCTTCTAAATCGTGTCCCTAGTTTGGACGCACGACGCTACAAAATTGATACAAGCTGGACGTGCGACAGTGCAATGCCGAAATTACAATGTTGCAAGGCATGCCAATAAATATTGCAACAAGGACGCGCAATGCTACAAGGCTAGTCGTAGCAGGTTCAAGGCTGATAGAAATGCTGCAACGAGCATCTTCGTCGGCGAGTGCAGCTTACAACAGAGAGATATGGATACCATTTTGTTCAAACAATAAGAAAAATGTTTGATTACATGCATATTTAAATGTTATAAGGACAAAGTAGTAGGAGAGAAAAATTGTTGAGATTTTTTTTTTGAGAAAAATTGTTGAGATGGTGTTGAAAAATGTTGCCGCAGCGAGGTAGAAACGCCATAATGTGCCATTTTAGAGGGTCGCTTCTATGGTTCTAGTGGGCTGGGCTGTCTCATCAGAACGACTAGAAAGCCCTACAAACCGGCCCGGCCCACACTCATATAACAGGGTCGAGCCCGCCACGTGACGCCGCGTCCGCCATCAAATAACCACCATAGTCCAAGACAACTACGAACCGCGTACCGAAATTACCTCATTGGACGGCAGAGTGTCGTCATCGTGAGTAATTTCCCCGATTATAAACGCCCAAGTAAATCAGGAAAACAATCTATTTCCCTAATTAGCACATCATCCAACGGTCAAATCGAGCTCGCCTATATCGCGGGCGGCGTATATTCACATGCATGTCGTCACCTTGTGCCAGAGACAGCCGTTTTCACCTCAACCAATCGCCTATGTAATTGACTACTATAAACCCTAATCAATGGCGATTCCTGGCTACAGCAGAGCTGTTCCTCACTTCCTCCCTCTATATAAACCCCCTGCAACCACCGTAGTCCGTAGCTAGCTCCGAAGCTCTTCCGTCCGTTTCTTGGTCTCTTCTCCCTCGCGCCATCGCCCACCCGACAGCCTAAGCCATGAAGCGGGGCGCCGCTGTCCTGCTCGCCGCCGTCGTGGCGCTGCTCCTGATCTCGGCCGTGCGGGGCGAGGACGAGTGCGGGTCGCCGGAGTCGGCGGCGCGCGACCGCGCGCGGGCGAGGCCTCTCAAGATCGCGGCCTTCTTCTCCATCCTCATCTGCGGGGCTATGGGTTGCTCCCTGCCCGTGCTGGGGCGACACGTGCCCGCGCTCCGGCCCGACGGCGACGTCTTCTTCCTGGTCAAGGCGTTCGCGGCGGGGGTAATCCTCGCCACGGGGTTCATCCACATCCTCCCCGACGCGTTCGAGAACCTCACGTCGGACTGCCTGCCCGCCGCCGGGCCGTGGAAGGACTTCCCGTTCGCCGGGTTGGGAGCCATGGTCGGCGCCATCGGCACGCTCGTGGTCGACACCCTCGCCACGGGGTACTTCACGCGCGCCCACTTGAACAAGGACCGAGCCCACGGCAGCAGCGCCGCCGTGGTGGACGAGGAGAAACAGGCTGCTGCTGCTGCCGCCGCCAGCGAGTTAGCGCGCCACTACCACGACGACGGGGAGCACGAGGGACATGTTCACTTGCACACGCACGCGACCCATGGCCACACCCACGGGTCGGCGGCGCTCGTCGCGGCCGTTGGCGGCGCCGAGGACGAAAAGGACACGATCCGGCATCGCGTAATCTCTCAGGTTGGTTAGAGAAATTAACAGATTCTTGTATCCTGTTTTTAGTAATCTATTTTTGACAATAATTAACGATGTTGTATTGTAGGTTCTTGAGCTGGGTATTGTGGTGCACTCGGTGATCATCGGCATCTCCCTCGGCGCGTCTCAGGACCCGGAAACAATCAAACCTCTCGTCGTCGCCTTGAGCTTCCACCAGATGTTCGAAGGAATGGGCCTTGGTGGCTGCATAGTTCAGGTATACACACCCGCACTCCCTTCATTTATACTCCCTTCGTCTCATAATATAGAACGTTTTTCGACACTAGTGTAGTGTCAAAAAAACATCTTACATTATGGGACGGAGGGATTAGTTATTGCCGTGCACATGCGTGTTGGTTTTTATAGTTGCGAGCTTTGTCACAATTTCTTAAAAAAAACTCGCCAATTACAATGTAAACACACTATCACACACACACACGCATACAACACCTAGTGAAGATCAGGTCGAAGCTGCGGAGTACAACTAATAATCAGAGTTCTTCCAAAATAGTGAAGTTATAATTAATACCAAAAGAGAGCAATACATATAGACAAAATATCTGCCGGTAATCCCAAATTATACATCTTGATCAAAACCAAGCATATTTGACCAGTCACTCGTGGAGCAAAGGTACTCTACTCTCTCTTTTTTTGAACACAAAGGTGCTACTCTACTTGACTTGCTTGCCTATTTCTAAAAGAATAGAACAATAGGCCGAGTCTTTCCATGTATGAACTTTTTAACGGATGGCTTATATGCATAACTGAAACTTTGCATGTATGGTCTCCATCAAAAGTGGAAACGCCCATGTAAACAAACACTGGCTAGAACTTGTGCTTCACAAAGGGTGGAATTCTACGATGCTCTTCCGTGTAAAGTTCTAGCTAGAGAACCATATATACACGCATATCTAGATTATATATGTCTGGTAGTCATGAGAGAGGAGAAAGTAGAGCAGAGCACTTCGGGTGGCCTGCAGAACAAAGCAAATGAATCAGTAACTGCATATGTCATCAGATGTTTGAGAACAAAAAATTGACCCACTTTAACAACTCCAAGGAATCCCCTGCTAGTTTTCACCCACTCATTTTAACCAGAAAATAATATCCTCTCAAGACCACGATTAATCATTAGCACCATTCCATCGATAACCTGGTATGTCCGAATTTTGTCCTCATTATTTTCTGACGATGATGCAGGCAAAGTTCAAGGCTAGGTCCATTGTGACCATGATCCTCTTCTTCTGCCTGACAACGCCGGTGGGCATCGCCATCGGCTTCGGCATATCGCAAGTGTACAACGAGAACAGCCCGACGGCGCTGGTGGTGGAGGGCAGCCTCAACTCCGTGGCAGCGGGGATCCTCGTCTACATGGCCCTCGTCGACCTCCTCGCCGAGGACTTCATGAACCCAAAGGTGCAGAGCAGGGGGAAGCTGCAACTCGGTATCAATGTCTCCATGTTGGTCGGTGCAGGCCTCATGTCCATGCTCGCCAAATGGGCCTAGCCGGAAGCCAGAAACATGAAACAGTTTTGCTCCATGACATGAGTCCAGGATATATATATAGATTTACGTATATTGGATCATCGAGGCTGAAACGATGTAAGCTTGGCACATATTCTTCATCTACCCAAACTGGTAATGCCAACCCAGTAGTGTAGGCATCTAAGCAAACCAGTAATGTTGGTTTTGGACCAAGAGTTTGGGAGGTACGAAAAGTGTGTGTGCTTATCACAAGGGAAATCTACATTATGTCGTCACCTTTGACAAGCCTTTTAAATAAACCGTTGCAAATAATTTCTTCAAATAAATGATAATTAACAACAATTACGCCATCCACAAGCCTAGCAAATAAACAGCTAGAGGGATCATCGTCCCAAATACAAGAAATATGATTGATAAAGTAAGAGTAAGGCCATTAGCCTCACATGGACAATGCTTGAATTCCACCTTCCCTAATTGATGTAACCGAATCCACGATTTCTGCAGACACGGCAGCTACAGGATCCCACCACTGAGATTGTCCCATACAGAAATTAACGATCTCCAGACAATCAAACTCCACTACGACTTCATGAATACGAAGAGAGGAAACCATGGCGAGGTCATCTTTTGTCACAAGTGTCCATGGTTTTTTACATTAGCCGTGGACTACATATGGAGTAAAATGAGTGAATCCACACTCCAAATTATGTCTATATATATATCTGAATGTAGTCTGTATTGAAATCTCTAAAAAGATTTATATTTAGGAACAGAGGGATATAGTACTATGATTCCATGACTCTAGCACAAAGAGAATTGGGTCGATTAACAAGTATACATTTCCCGCAAAAAAAAGATTAACAAGTATAGATGCTTATTTGGCAAGCATTGCAAGGTCAAAAGAGTGTAAGTCACGAAATCCCATGCTCCCATTTTTTCAGCACACTTTCACCAGGCGTACCAATGCATTTCCTTCTCATCTCTATCATCACCCCACTAGAAACCTGCAATAGTATTCATTATGTCCTTGCAGAGGCCCTTAGTAATTTTAAACACTAACATTGCATAGACCATAATGCATTGGCCACGGTCTTAATTAGGATTTCCTTTCCACCTAGCGATAGGTGTTTTTCCTTCCAACCCCTAATTCTTTTCAAAAAGTGTTTATAAAAGTCACACCTATCCGCCCCCACAATGCAGGCAGACAAGTACTTATCTGATAAAGCCTCATTATCAATATGCAGTTCATTGCAGATCTCCGTCTTTAGCATGACATTTGTGTTTGGGATAAAGAAGATATTTGACTTACCTCTACTCACCAATTGTCCTGATTTTGCACAATAAGAAACAAGAACATGTTGCAAGGAAGTTGAATTTAACATAACCGATGTCATAGGAAACAAGGTCATCGGTCAATAAAAGGTGTCAAACTGATGGTCCATTTCTGCACACCTTAATCTCATCAACGCCACCAACTTGTTTTGCATGTGACATCATACTTGATAAGGCATCAACACATAACGGGAGTAAATATGTGATAGATGACCCCCTTGATGAATGCCCCTCGTCACCTCGTGGGTGTAAAACTATCCGTCTCCAAAGAGTTATATCATACTGTATATCTAACCAAACTAACATAATTCATAACCAAGTTAATCCCAACTTGGCCATCATAATCTTCAAGAACATCCACTCAGTTCTGCCGTACGCCTTATACATATCCAACTTAACCGCACAAAGACCATATAATCCATCCTTTCTACCTTTCTATTTTCGATTCGCTAGACGAACCCATGTGCCACCAGTACGTTATCAATGATCAATCTGCCAGGTACAAAGACACTTTGAGTTGGAGAAATGATTTATGAAGAATTGACTTCCATTGGGACACCAATATCTTGGATATAATCTTATAAATAACATTGTAAAAACTTATTGACCTAAATTATGTAACCACCTCATGATTATCAGTTTTCAAGATTGCAACAACCGCAGTATTATTCCGCTCCTCCTAAATCACCCTCATGTTAAGAGCGTACAATAGTTCCTGTGTAATTTCTTCTCCAAAAAATATGCCAATAGTTCTTTTATAAAAAATAGCATGTAGTCCATCTCGCCCCGGTGCTTTGAGATCCTTAATACTATCAACAACTATTTTTCACATCCTTCGTTGTGCAAGGAGATAACAGCATATCATTCATCTCAGGGCGCGGTGACATGCGTGTGCAGCTTAACTAGCAGGTCCGGGTCTGTTTCATGAACTTCCGACGAAAACGGGTTAATGAAACAATCAAGAATCATAGGGTTAGCGCATCAGTACCTTCAAGCCAAGTGCCATGATTATTCTTGAGAAGAGTAATTATATTTCTTTTTCTACTCGCCAACGCAAACTCGTGAAAGAATTCCGTATTTATGTCTCTGTTTTCAACCAATTTATCCGCGATCAATAGGGCCAGTGAATTTCTTCTAATTCCAAAAATTATTCAACAAGCCCAGCCACTTCTTTTTTCATAATTTCTGTCTCACCACGCATAGGTGCTTGCATAACTTCCCCAAGGTCCTTTTAGGCGTTTCCTTTACCTCCCAGACTGAGCCGATCAACCAAATGCTTTTTTTAGGGATTCAACCAAATGCTACTTGGCTCTGGCTTTAGTTCATTTCGCAAACCAGTGTACACTAGTCGTACATAATGAGCCAGCCCATGTAGAGGGTCGCTCCTTTGTTTTTCTTTTCTGGTTTTCTGTTAGTTTTTTCTTTTTCCTTTTTCTTTTTCTTTTCTTGCTGCGCAATTTTTTTCCAAATGTATGAAAATTTTCAAATACGTGAACTTTGTTTGAATTTACATTTTCCCCTGAATGCATAGACTATTTTCAAATTCACAAATGATTTCAAATTCTTGAACTTTTCTCAAAGCCATGAGATTTTTCAAATTTATGAACTTTTTTCAAACCCACAAACTTTTAATGAATTCGTGAACGTTCAGTAAATTTGTGAGCATTTTTTTAGTTGGCAAACATTTTTCACACTCATGAACATTTTACAAAACTCTTGAACATTTTTCAAATCCATGAACCTTTTCTGATCCGTGAACTTTTTCAAATGCATGAATATATTCAAATCCACACATGTTTGTCATATTTATGAATGTTTTTAAATTCCTACCTTTTCACAATCATAGAACTCCTTTGCAGAACTGCTATTTTTGAAATTATGATTTTTTTTCTTATTGTGTATTTTTTTGCAAATCTATTTTTTTCAAATCCAAGTCTTGAATAAAATGTTTTTAATAATTATTCAGATCCTTTTTTTTACAAAAGTGCATCACTGACCGGTCAAACGATTGACAGTTCAGCCATCGACGGAGCGAACCAACCCCAATCCGTATCTGGCGTCCTTTGTGGCACTTATAGGCTTAACTGCAAATGGCGGACACCCCTCCGAATGCAATGGGTCGGCAAATGTAACATTGTTTGTCTTTCTTTTCACGAACGGCTTTTTACATCAACTGGTTTTGGGGAAGTTTCTAGAAGCTTCCAACTAGTTTTGTGTAGCTTCTAGAATCTTCCAACCAGTTTTCCTTTTTCTTTTTTTGGACCGGTTTTGTTTGCTTTTTTTCTCTTTTCTATATTACTTTTTTCTATTTTTAATGAAATTTTCTAAAATTCATAAACATATCTTGAATTAGTGAACCTTTTTCAAAACCCGTGATTTATTTTCAAAACCTGAACTTTTTTAGAATCCGTGAACTTTTTCAGACACATGAATGTTTTCAAAATTATAAACTTTTTTAAAATATTGAACTTTGTAAAAATCCATGAACATTTTTTAAACTCATGTTTTCTTAAAAAAATACAAACTTTGTTTTGAAGATTGTAACCTTTCTTTCAAACTCACAAAGTTTTTTTGAAAGCCAACATTTATTTCTTGAATATTTTTGAATCCATCAACTATTTTCAAACCCATGAACATTTTTTAAATTTGCAAAAAAATCAAAATTCGTGAACTTTTGCAAATTCGCCAACAAATATTCAAAGTCGTTAAAAAAATCGGTGAACTTTCCCAATTTTGGGTTTTCTCAGATTGTTTATTCGAGAAGAATCAATGGATGTATAAAGTTCAAGAAGCGAATACGTGAATTACTTTTTCTGATTTTTTTCAGACTTTTCCAGTCAGTGAACGTTTTTTTAAACACTGGAAAGCCACAAGATAGATTTGTGCAACGTGCATTGCATGTCCGGTTCAGGACTAGTGGTCGTTAATCATCGTCCCTGGTTCTCCACGCGGTCGACTTCGACCGGCGGCGTGTCAGCGGCGACGCCGGCTGTACGCGCCCGTTTCGATCATTCATATTGGGGAGCCGAAATGAGGCGGGTGGAGAGCGACACGTCACTGCAGACGCTCTGCTTCACACGATGATCATCCTCAAACCATCGTCGGCGACATACATTGTCCGCGATCCGGATTGCAGTCACCCTCATGGATGTATACTTGTCGGAGTAGGTAGGTGCCAAAATCTTCTTTCATTGCTTCAGCATTTGCGTTATTCTCTCCTGCGCACAACGGAGAAAGAGCAGCTAGATGGAGGCGGCCAAGTAGAAGAGCCAAGAAACTGATGGCGGGAGCCGAGAGCGCGCGGCCGGCGCCTCCGGTGCTGCCGTGGACGGTGCGGCTCCAGGTGCTCGCGCTCGGGGCCTTCTGCGACCTCTCGCAGCGCCGCGACGGCACCGTGAACCGCTTCCTCTTCTCCCTCGCCGACCGCCTGACCCCGGCGAGGCCGCGCCCGAACGCGCTCGGCGTCCGCTCTGCCGACGTCGTCGTCGACGCCCACAGAAACCTCTGGGCGCGCGTCTTCTCCACGTCCGCGGGTAAACCCGAGGCGGCGCCGCTCCCGGTCGTCGTGTACTGTCACGGTGGCGGCTTCGCGCTGCTCTCCGCTGCGTCCGCGCCCCTGGACGCGATGTGCCGCCGCTTCTGCCGCGAGCTGGGCGCCGTGGGCGTCTCCGTCAACTACCGCCTGGCGCCCGAGCACCGCTACTCCGCTGCCTACGATGACTGCGCGGACGTGCTCAGCTACCTTGGCACCGCTGGCCTCCCTGCCGACATCGGAACATTTTCTCCTTTTCTCCTTTTCTCCTTTTATTCTCTTTTCTCCTTTTATTCTCTTTAGTTCGCGGAACATTTTATTTTCTTGTTCTTTTTCGTAAATGATCAATTTTTTTAAAAAAATTGATGAACTTTTAAAATTCAATGAACTTGATTTCAAAAACGATGAACTTTTTTCAAATTTGATTTGATCGATGAACTTTTTTCCAAATTCGGTGAAATTTTTCCAAAAATGTTCATCAATTTTTTAAAAAGTTCATCAATTTTAAAAATGGTCACCGGATTTGAAAAAATAGTTCATTCATTTGAAAAAAAAAAGTTCATCGATTTCATAAAAAAATTCATCAACTTTTGAAAAACAGTTCCTTGAACTCGAAAAAAAGTTCATGAATTCAAAAAAACAAAAAAAGTGCATGAACTCAAGAAAAATTCACGAAATGGAAAAAAAAGAAAAAGAACAAAATCGTTCCGAATAAAAAAGAAGAAAAATAAATTAGAAAAAGAAAAAAAGCGAAAAGACATAAGAAGGAAAAGAGTGAAGAAATGTAACTAAGCACATAAGGTGAAAATCAGTCGACTAATGATTAGACAACCCCTCATGAAAGGAAAATTATTTCCTTCAACTAAACAATCCCAGTTGAGCATCTGCCCCCTTCGTGTCCGTCGGATGGACTATTCATCGGACAGTCAGGAGCTAACCCCTCTAACTAGTCCCTTATCGATCAGGGGCTAGATCCTGCAGCAACTAGGCCTAGGGAGGGCGGCGGTGCGCGCCTACAGAGGCAGACCCCCGCGGTGATGACGACAACCAAATCTCCGCCAGTGATGGACGACCTCGACTCATTCAGGTACGGATGGTAGTGGTAGGACAAGGGTGGTGGTACGCGGCGGTGAGGGTGGTTGTTGGCGGTGGTGGTTGTGCTCCCCCGACGTGCTTCTGCAATGGCGGTAGCAGCAGCGTGCTTCTGTGATAGTGGGAATGGGCGTGATGTTGCTCTGTTGAGGTCGGCGGCGACGCGCTTGATGTAGGCAAAAGACGGCGGCATTTTTGCACATTATTTTCAGTTTCAAAAATTTCTGCAACATTACCTATGCTGCAAAAGTTCTTTCACAACATCACCATTGTTGAAAAACAAATGAAGACCGGAAACAAAATTCTAAAACACGACCTATGTAAAAAAATCCAACAACAAACCTATGTTGCAAAGAGAGAAAAAAAATGCAACACAATATCTGCTGCGAATATTTCTGCAAGAAGACTGCAAAGTAGACGAAGACGTTCAACAGCTCGATTGCGTCAGATCCAGTGGCCGCTCAACAGTCTGCAGCCACAAGATAGATTAGTGCAACGTGCGACGCATGTCCGGTTCAGCACTAGTGGTCGTTAATCATCGTCCCTGGTTCTCCACCGGTGGCGTGTCAGCGGCGACGCCGGCTGGACGCGCCCGTTTCGATCATTCATATTGGGGAGCCGAAACGAGGCGGGTGGAGTGAAGTACATATGCAGTAGCCCGCAGCTACACGTCACTGCAGACGCTCTGCTTCACACGATGATCATCTTCAAACCATCGTCGGCGACATACATTGTCCGCGTCGCGATCGGATCGGACACGGATTGCCGTCACCCTCATGGATGTATACTTCCTCCGTCCGGAAATACGAGTAGGTGCCAAAATCTTCTTCCATTGCTTCAGCATTTGCGTCGTTCTCCCGTGTGCACAACGGAGAAAGGGCAGCGAAACGAAGAAATTGATGGCGGGAGCCGAGAGCGCGCGGCCGGCGCCTCCGGTGCTGCCGTGGACGGTGCGGCTCCAGGTGCTCGCGCTCGGGGCCTTCTGCGACCTCTCGCAGCGCCGCGACGGCACAGTGAACCGCTCCCTCTTCTCGCTCGCCGACCGGCAGACCTCGGCGAGGCCGCGCCCGGACGCGCTCGGCGTCCGCTCCGTCGACGTCGTCGTCGACCCCGCAAGGAGCCTCTGGGCGCGCGTCTTCTCCCCGTCCGCGGATAACGCTGAGGCCACTCCGCTCCCTGTCCTCGTGTACTTCCACGGCGGCGGCTTCGCGCTGCTCTCCGCGGCGTCCGCGCCCCTGGACGCCATGTGCCGCCGCTTCTGCCGCGAGCTGGGCGCCGTGGTCGTCTCCGTCAACTACCGCCGCGCGCCCGAGCACCGTTACCCCGCCGCCTACGATGACTGCGCGGACGTGCTCAGCTACCTTGCCACCACCGGCCTACCTGCCGACATCGGCGTCCCGGTCGACCTCTCCCGGTGCTTCCTCTTCGGGGACAGCGCCGGCGGCAACATCGCCCACCACGTGGCCCACCGGTGGACCTCGTCCGCCGCTGCTTCCTCCAATAACCCCGTCCGCCTCGCCGGCATCATCCTGCTGCAGCCGTACTTCGGCGGCGAGGAGCGCACCGAAGCAGAGCTGAGGCTGGAGGGCGTGGGGCCGGTGGTGAACATGCGCCGCTCGGATTGGTCCTGGAAGGCGTTCCTGCCGGAGGGGGCCGACCGGAACCACCCGGCAGCGCACGTGACTGGCGAGGCGGGCCCGGAGCCCGAGCTGCCGGAGGCGTTCCCGCCGGCGATGGTGGTGATCGGCGGGTTCGACCCGCTGCAAGACTGGCAGCGGCGGTACCCCGCCATGCTGCGGCGGAAGGGGAAGGCGGTGCGGGTGCTGGAGTTTCCGGACGCCATCCATGGCTTCTACATGTTCCCGAAGCTCCCCGACGCCGGGAAGCTCGTCAAGGACGTTAAGAACTTCATGGAAACCACCACGTGCGACCATTAATCCGCTGTGTAGTCGACTCAGCTCGTATGCAGCCTCGCCGGCGAGAGCTCCATCGCGTCGGATGCGAGGGAAATCTCACTTTCGGTATTGCTTGCACGTAGCGTTGCGTGGATGTGCCATTCCTCTTGTTTGCAGGTGCTTCTCCACCGATAATACTACATTTACGTCAAGCTACGAGCAGTTTACGTAAACTGCCTATAAATTA
>NC_057797.1:92954827-93030143 GCF_018294505.1 Triticum aestivum | reverse complement strand
AAACTAGGCACGTTGCTGTTTACGTCAAGTACGTAAGTTTAGTTATACGGCATTACTCCTCCACAAGCGAGTTTGAGCGAAATTGCTACACCTACGTAATACATCTACTTAATCCTACATAACCCGCCTAACAAATTTGACCTTGCTATACGTACGACAGAATGCCTGTCCAACACTATACAATTAGAGATAATTATAGATAATTCAGTTTGTGGGCCATAGCATTTAGAGATAATATGCTCTTTGGTCATACTGGTCGGACTAGAAAACCATCATACGCAGAGCAGTTTCGTAACAAATCCCCCCCCCTACTCCCCCTGATTTTTATGGGTGTCGGGCCCCTCCCATCCCTTTTGATTCAATCCTAACTATTCATGTTTTCTGTTACCTAGAAACCATACGTTAGAGCATCTCCAACAGCCGCGCTAAGCGCCGCGCGCAAAAAACCTGTTTGCCGCGCGCGCTTCGGCTGGTTTAGCGCGCCCGCCTGCGCTGACTCCAGCAGCCGCGCTATAATGCAGCGCGCGTGCGCCGCTCCAGCAGAGCGCAAAAATACAGCGCGCGCGCGCCGCACAAACCACATATACATGAGCAAAAATGATCAAACAAACAAAATAAATCAACAATAAATAGTTCAATTTCGTTATCATTACAACTCAAACAAATAGTTTATCGTTCAGTACAACAAATGCAATAAACACAACAAATAGTTCATGAACAATACAATGTCGAATGCAGATATCACCATGCTCTTTGTCGTTCATGCCATGCTCACCACTCTTCAATCAAATCATTCTGAAGTTTATTGTGCGTTGCGGGACGCCGAATGGCATGATAGGAGGCAATAAAACGGGCTACCCTTTCAGCCCTCCGTCGCACTTGCACGGGATATCCCAAGAGCTCATACTGTGAGTAGTCTAAATCTTGGCCACGCTCATTCTCGATGATCATGTTGTGCATGATCACACAAGCGTGCATAATGTACCAAAGCATTTTTTGATCCCAAAATCTAGCCGGTCCTCTCACAATAGCAAATTGGGCTTGCAAAATCTCAAATGCCCTCTTCACATCTTTTCTAGCCACCGCATGAGCATTGTGGAAGTCAAGATTTTTCTTACCTTCCGGCTTTTTCAACGGCTTCGCAAAGGTTTGCCACTTTGGATAGATGCCATCCGCTAGATAATAGCCATAGTTGTACGTACGGCCATTTGCTACAAACTGCACCGGTGGCACTCGCCGTTTGCAATCTTATTCATCAGTGGTGACCGGTTGACAACATTGATGTCATTCAAAGATCCAGGCATTCCAAAGAATGCATGCCAAATCCAAGTCTCCCGATCGGCCACCGCTTCAAAGATTATAGTGGAACCCTTTTTTTGGCCGTGGAATTGCCCATGCCATGCCTTTGGACAATTCTTCTAACTCCAATGCATGCAATCTATTGAGCCAAGCATGCCAGGAAAACCGCGAGCTTTGTTCATCGCCAATAGCCTTGCGACGTCTTCAGCATTAGGAGATCTCAAATACTCCTCGCCAAACACTTGCACAATTCCCACTGCAAAGCGCTTGACACACACGATGGCTTGGCTCTCACCCATAGCCAAGTGATCATCAACAAGATCAGCCAGTATACCGTATGCCAACATACGCAAAGCGGCTATCACCTTCTGAAAGGTGCTATGCCCGAGCTCTCCGGCGGCATTCCTCCTTTGCTGAAAAAAATGGTCATGGCTGGCTAGTTTCTCTGCAATGCGCCTGAACAACTCAGTGCTCATCCTAAACCGGCGACGAAAATACGACTCGGGGTATATGGGATTCTACGCAAAATAATGCCTGATCAATCTGTTGTGGGCATCGATCCTATCCCTCCAAATTTTCTGCCGACCCATAACCGAACCACCGTGCTTCGGTTTTTTATATATGCATAGCTAGGATCATTGCAAGATCTTCCTCCTCTTCCATATCAATTCTTCTTCGGAAGAATCATACGACGAACTCATCTACAATGTTCAATACTATACTATAAGAACTACAATTCAAACATGCATCAAATTCATGAAGTTTGAGCAATACATACCTTGTAGGCGTTTTGTCAAACACCTTGCGGGCGCGGCGCGGCAGCGAGCGCTCGGGCGCTGTTCCTCAGACGACGAAGGCGCGCGAGCGCCGGCGGGACTAGGAGGGGATGGGGCGGAAGCGCGGGCGCGCGGGGATAGGCCGGGGAAGCCTGAACGGTCGCCGGGGGGCGCGGGCGGCGGCGGCGGCGCGGCCGGACGGGGGGTGGAAGTGAGAGAGGAAGTGCGGGCGCGAGCGCTGGAGTGTGCCGCGCGCTGTAGCGGGCGCCCGAAATACGCCGCGCGGGTAAGTGTTTTCAACCGCGCGCCCAACCCGTTATAGCGCGCGCGCCGTTTTTGCGCGCCCGCTGAAGCGACCCGCTGCGTTGCGCACGCGCTAAAACGGCCTAATTTGCGGCGCGGCGCTAGTTTAGCGCGGCTGTTGGAGATGCTCTTACTTTAAGTAGGTCTAGTATTACTCAGAGTTTGAGTTGATCGTGGTGCATGCAACAAAGCTTTTTCTTAGGAATACGTTTGTACCTGACGCACCGGCTGAACTTTGGGTCGACGCACGTGAGACGTTGGAGGGAATCGTATGGCATGAGCACGTGCTGGCCCCACCTTATCTCTTTGTTGTTCCCTCCCCACCTTGTCTCTTTCTCCTCCACTCGCATTCCTCCCCCACCGGCTCGCTCTCCCCTGGCCTCTGCGGGAACTGCTCGCTAGCGAGCTGCTACAACACGCGACCGGGTACAAGTCATGGCCATGACAGGCCGGCCACTTCCTCCGGCGCCAAGTCATGGCCACGCACACACCCCCTGGCGACGCCGCCGCTTGCACAAAGACGCGACCATAGGCTCACTCTTCCCTGAATCGCTCCGCCATGGGGCAATGGACGGCGATGGAGGCATCGCAGACAGCCATGCGCCTTCATGCTGCAACCGCTTACAAAAAAGCTTCAAACCCTAGATAAAAAGCTTCAACGGGATGTAGAGAAAGCTACAAGCGATCAGTGCCAACGCAGAAAGCTACAACCGTCAACATAAAATGCTACAAGCCTTCGATCAAAAACCTTCAATTGAAACATCAGAGAAAGCCTTAACCAAGCGTTGCTTAAAAAAAGAAATAGGTGCAACCATTGATAGAAAAACTTTGACCATAGTTGAGAAAAGCTCCAACTATTGAGAGAGAAAGCTACAACCAGACACCGGGCAATTAGAAAAGTTGCAACCATGATAGAGAATGCTTCAATCGTATG
This sequence comes from Triticum aestivum, assembly GCF_018294505.1. Taxonomy (NCBI): domain Eukaryota; kingdom Viridiplantae; phylum Streptophyta; class Magnoliopsida; order Poales; family Poaceae; genus Triticum; species Triticum aestivum. The sequence goes on along the minus strand of NC_057797.1, from coordinate 93,026,831 downwards.
TGTGAAAAGCTTCAGTCGACGAGGGGAAAATCTACGACCAGCGAGGAGGCAAAAGTTTTTGCTGCAACCGTATCGTTGTTTTGCTACTACGGGCGACCTTTTTTGCCACATCCATGCGAGCGGAGCTCGCCCTGCGACGGCGGCGACATTTTTTGTTTTGTTGCAACCGTCGATGTTTTTTGCTACTATAGGCGATGTATTTTGCTACATCCATTCAATTATTATTTTACTGGTGGTCGTGGACCACGCAATTCGTGTAGCAAGCTTTGACGGCGGGCGGCGCTGCTACATCCATGGAGCGTAAATGGCAGGAGTTGCACCCGATCTATGACGGCGTTGCAATCAGGTTGAGGCGGAGCTGCACGAGGGGGTTGTGAGGCGTCGGGTGCGAGCGGCAGAGGGGTTGTATGGTGTCGGATGCGAGCGGCGACCGTCGCCCTCGCGGAGCTGCGCACGAAGGCGAAGGCGCGTGGGGCAGAGGGGTAGAGGTGCGTGGGGCAGAGGGGCGGAAGCGCACACGTCGGAGATTGAAGACGACTCAGGAAGGGGGAAGGTGCCAGATTAGATGGCTATAAGACCCGCCGACACCTAGCACTGCCTTTTATTTATGAGCAATGCTACATCTACCTAGGGAGTTACGAAAATCTTACGCGGTTAGCCAATCGGCAGATTGTGATTGGGACTAGGTCGAGGAGAGGCTCACCCCCCCGAAAATCAGGAGGGAAAAGAGAATTAGTGATGGAGTGTCACGTAACTTCCTTCGTAGGTGTAGGATTATTAATTTTATAAAAAAAGAAAGAAAACTTTTCGGTCATTTAAGATAAAATATGGTACACCTATGTTTTTGTTAAGCATAGGTACATGTGGTACACCTACGTCTCTTTCTGGGTGCAACATTGTTTCTTTTTTGCGAAACTAGGTGCAGCATTGCTCATCAAAGATATAGCAAATCTGCACGAATTAAAGCTTGATATTTTGTTTCGGGGTTTGGGATTTGAGGTTGAGTTTGTCTAGGACACATCTAGATGTGACATAATTATGTTACATCTAAGTTGATGTTCACTCTATTAGTGGTATTTTTTTGTCTTAGTTTTTTTATTTCTTGTTGATGCATTATATATTTGTGAAAGATCAGATGTGACATACTTAAAAATAATCTAGATGTAAATTAGATAAATTGTTTGAGGTTATGGGTTTTGTGTGCCTAAATTTAGATATGAACTAGTAGTATTCTCTAACATTAGGTGCCATCACTGCCATGTCCCCATCACCCATGCCACATGTTGCACAAAGAAAATATCGAGATGGCAACTCGAACTTATACACCACAGTGTAATAATTTAACAGACGCGGCTGCTCGCAGCGACTTCGACAGTGAAATAGGCTATCAGCCAACAATATAACATCAGCAGAGACGGGGACGTACGAGATCCACGACGAGTTGTCCTAATCATCGTCTCTAGTTCTCTAGGCGGTCGAGCTCGGCGCGGTGCTCTCCACGAACGCCGAGATCTCCGCGACGAGCTTGCCGGTCTCGGGCAGCGCCGGGAAGAAGTAGAAGGCGTGTACAGCCTCCGTGAACTCCACCACGCGCACCTCCTTGCCCTTCCGGCGCAGCATGCCGGCGTACCGCCTCCCCCAGTCCTGGAGCGGGTCGAGCCCGCCGACGACCACCATCGCCCGCGGGAACGCATCCGGCAGCTCCGGCTCCGGGCCGGCCTCGCCCGTCACGTGCGCGGCCGGGTGGTTTCGGTCGGCGCCCTCCGGCAAGTACGCCTTCCACCAGAAGTCGGACCGGCGGAGGTTCACGATCGGGGCCACGCCCTCCAGCGCTTGCTCCGACTCGGTCCGGTCCTCTCCGCCGAAGTAGGAGGACAGGAGCAGGAGGCCGGCGAGGTGGACGGCTGGAGGCGTTGTCGCGGGTGCCGCCGTCCAGCGCTGGGCCACGTGGTGCGCGATGTTGGCGCCGGCGCTGTCGCCGGCGAGGAAGCAGCGGGAGAGGTCGACGCGGACGGGGACCTCGGCGGGCAGGCCGGTGGTGGCGAGGTACCGGAGGGCGGCCTCCCCGTCGTCGTAGGCCGCGGGGTAGCGGTGCTCGGGCGCGAGGCGGTAGGTCACGGACACGACGACGGCGCCCGTCTCGCGGCACATGGTGCGGCAGAGCGCGTCGTAGGGCCGGGTGGCCGCGGAGAACACCGTGAAGCCGCCGCCGTGGAAGTAGACGATCACGGGGCGCGGCGACGCGTCTGCCTCCGCCCCCGCCCCGGCCGTAAAGTAGACGCGGGCCCGCACGCCGGTGGACGCGTCGACGGTGACGTCCACGGAGCGGACGCCCCCGGCGTCGGCGCGCGCGGGGTTGGCGGGCGCCTGGCGGTCCACGAGCAGCGAGAAGAGGAAGCGGTTGACGGTGCCGTCCCGGCGCTGCGTGGCGTCGACGGCGGCCTCGAGCGCGCGCAGCTGGAGACGCACCGCCCACGGCATCGCCACCACGCGCGCCCGGAGCTCCCTGCGCGCGACGTCGCTGGCCATTCTCTCCGTTGCGCTGGGGGGCTAGCTCGGCCTCTGCCTTTATCGATTCTTCTGCCGGTGTTTGTGTCTGTCATCACTACAGTGACAAAGACAACGTCCGCGTCATGCAGCCACGAGTTAATTGTACACAAGTACTTTCTCCGTTTCAAAATTTCAAAATAAATGACTCAACTATTTTGACTCTATTTTGAAACCGATAGAGTACCACAATTAAGACATTACATGTACATTGGTATCATTTTTGCTAATTTTTACATGTCAGGAGGCTGATAGTTGCAAAAAGTCTAATCCGCGTATAAACATGTATTGACAATGTATCTGACCAGCTGGACCCGCTTGTCAGGTGCCGACACGGCATGTTCTTTTGCAAAAAAACCCTCTTATTTTGTGAGAAAAAGGCTCCTGAGAGCTCGCGCGCTAACAACCAAGCCACACACGAGCTAGCGTTGTAGTGCATGCGTCTACTCTTTTGTATTTCTCTCTTCGTCCCAAAATTCTTATTTTAGATTTGTTTAAATACGGATAGAGTATGACGCAAACGCTGGGCCAGCCCACCGATGTCTGCATTTTTCTTTTCATTTCGCACTTAACTTGCCCGCGTGCTGGGCTCGTTCGTTGCCCCGATTACTATTCCTTTCATTTCTCTTATGCTTTCAAATACGCATGAACATTTTTTTAATGTACGCTGAGCACTTTTTCTGCTTATAGTGAACATTTTTCAATGCAAGATGAACATTTCTTTACAACCGGTTAACATTTTCTTAATAAAATGATTTTTTGGTAATATCCATTGAACATATTTTAAATGCAAATTGAATATTTTTGTGATTTATGTTGAATTTTTTTCTTAAGATATGGTGAACATTTTACATAATGCATAGTGAACCTTTTTAAATTTATGGTGAACATTTTATTAATACAGGATGAGTTTCAAGAACTTTTTGCCCCGATTCTTAATCATTCTTGCATTCAATGCATTAAAATTGAAATATGATATTAAATGCATTAAATTTTAGAAACATGCCACAGAACATGTATTACAAATAATTTTGTAATCATAATAAACTTTATAAATGCATTAACACTGTTCAACTTTTATTAAAAGATCAACGTGTTTCTGGAAATGCAAGAATGATTTTGCACAATAAGTTTTTAATACATGCTGAACATTTTTTGAAATACAAAAATTTCACCATGTATTAAGAACATATTCACCATAATATTCTTGAAACTCATCGTGTATTAAGACAATGTTCACCATAAATTACAAAACAATCACTGCTACATTAAGTAAAATGTTCATCTATTTTAAGAAAATTGATCAACCTATATTACAAAAATGTTCAAATTGCATTTAAAATATGGTCAACGTTCATTATAATGGAAAAAATGTTAACCGTTTGTAAAGAAAAAGTTGACAACCTGTATTAAAAATAATTGTGTAATCATAATAAATTTTAGAAATGAATTAAAACTGTTCAACTTTTATTAAAAATATAAACGTGTTTCTGGAAATGCTAGAATGATTTTACGCAATAAGTTTTTAATACATGCTGAACTTTTTTTGAAATACAAAAAATTCACCATGTATTAATAAAATATTCACCTTAATATTCAATATAAATAAAAAATTGTAATCATAATATTCTTGAAACTCTTTGTGTATTAAGAAAATGTTCACCATAGATCAAAAAAAGTTCACCGCGCATTATGAAAGCATAAGAGAAATGAAAGGAATATAAATCTGGGCAACGAACGAGCCCAGCACGCGTGCCAGTTAAGTCCGAAAAGAAAAAAGATATGCAGGCCTCGGTGGGCCGGCCCAGAGTTTTTTGCATAGTATAAAAGAAATGACGCCTGTAGTACAATGCGTGCTCCGCGGTGTCATATTTGTTAGCGCGCGACGCATCTATACGGTAGGTCGCCTTGTTTTTCTGTTGTTCTATTTATTTGTGGAAGTGGACGGAAATTTTCAAACCAGTCTGATTCGATGGTGAAAATTGCGGACGAAAAAAAGCCTCTCAGGAAATTGGGCGTCTATGTGATTACATAGAAAGCAAGGGAGTTTTCTGCAAAAGACATGTCACATTGACACCTGACGGGCAGGCCCCAGCGCCTTGTTTTTCTGTTGTTCTATTTACTTGTGCAAGTGGACGGAAATTTTCAAACCAGTCCGACTCGGTGGTGAAAATTGCGAACGAAGAAAAAGTCTTTCAGGAGCCTTTTTCTCGCAAAAAATTGGGCATCTATGTGATTACATAGAAAGCAAGGGGGTTTTCTGCAAAAGACATGGCACGTTGACACCTGCCGGACGTGCTCCACTGGTCAGACACACCGTCAATACACGTTTATACACAATTTAGACTTTTTAATAATTACTAGCTTCAGACTTGATACTGACACTGATGATATTTCCGTGTAATTAACTCTGCAGCGACTAGCAGGTCCCAGATAGCCGAACACCGCAGTGGCATTGCCTCTGCTACTACTCCTAGCTGCTAGCTCGCTCGCTGGACCCTCCTTATCTTCTCTCAGATTTTCCAGCCGGCAGTGCGAGCGACACGCAGGGCGCAGATGGCCAGACACTACGAGGGGGCATGTACGGATGTGGTAGCAGCAATGGCGATTTGGCGACATCGGCCGAACGCGACGGTAGGTGCGGGCTCCGGGTCACGTACGTATCGTTTTGGTGATCTTTCTTCGCTCGTACTCCCTCTGTAAACTAATATAAGAGTGTTTAGATTACTAAAATAGTGATCTAAACGCTCTTATATTAGTTTACGGAGGGAGTACTTGCATGATTGGTGACTGTCGAGGCTGCCATCGCCATGGTCCCGTACGTGGAGAAGAAGACGTGTGTGGGCACAGCTAGCAATGGAGGACAATGTGTATCACGGTAGATGGAGATATTTCGACAGGGTACAGCTGCCAACAACAACGCACGTGCACGTGCTCGTGCCGCGCAAATCAGAGTGCACCGCCGTGAGTTATGTAGCAGCTGGGGTGTCAAACCTCGAGATGTGCGGGCGAGCTCTTCGAAGACGCCTTCAAAAAGCATCGTCAAAGGATATGTCTACTGAACCAAGACTTTCTTCCAAAGTCACCCGCGTCATGCCCGCAGAAAAAGTCCGGCCACACCAACACCTTCATGATAACTCTAGAACAAACAAGCCACTGTCTAGTGGAGAGAAGAAACTCTTTGACGACTTCTCCAAGAAGCATCATTGTTGTTATCCTTCTATCCCCATCAAATCAAGGCTTTCGTCCAGAGCTCTACGCATCTTCACTACCCGAGCTCTACGCATCTCCACCTACCCGAGCCCCGGGGAAGAAGCCAACCGCTACCGACAGAGGACAACCCCATGCTAGAAGCAGAGCAACGACACTGGAGCAGAGAACCCGCCGATCAAGCCGCACGACACCAAAGAGACGAGCAGGCACCGACAAACATCACAACCCGGCTACCGCGTACTATCACCGCCACCATCCACCACATGAACTGGATCTGCGAGGATGTTAGGGCATCTCTAATGATGCGCATCAAACCGCCCGTAAACGTTCGAACCACATTGTTCAGACACTTTGTGCCCTATAACGTCATCCATCAATCGTCCGCGTACCGGTCCGCATGTCCGAATTCGTGCAAACCGGAAGCAAACCCGTGGGAGGTTTGCGGACGTCCGGACAACCGCCACATCGGACTCTGACACCCCCGCCCCACACAAAAATCACACACGACCCCTGCTTTTCTCACTCTGTCCCTCCACCCCTGTTGTGTATCTGCATAGTTCGAGGCCGTCGTTGTACTACGCATCCTGCCACTTAGGCCTTCCCGGACCTTCACCGCACCACCCGGGAGCCAGCCAACTTGCCTACGCCTTCTTTCCACCCTTGATTCGGCCACTGCCCAGGTACCCTCTGCCTCTGCATATTGTTGTCCATGGCAGACACCATGTCCGACAAGTGTTCGGTCAAATCCATAGCCAAATTATTGACGTTTTTGTTGTTTACTTCAAAGTAAACGTGATGTACTCCCTCCGTTCCTTTATATAAGGTGTATTTGTTTTTTGATAAAATACCACAATGTAAGGTGCACTTCTTCTAATTACTCGAAATTCCACCTTTGGCCCTCTAAGAAAAAGGAAAGTATTTCTCTCCCGATTGCATGTATCTCTCTTGTAAAGAAAAAGGAGGAAAGTATCTCTCTCCCGATTGTGTGCATCTCTTGCTTTCCTAGCCTAAATGATTTACTTGCCACTAATCAATGATTTAGCCAAGCTTAATTTTGTCCTAACTTGTGTAAAATTATGTGCCTTGGTCACCGTGCTGGCAATTATACACCTTACATAAAGGAATGGAGGGTTCGTTTGCAAAGTACTTCTACGTCGAGTTCATGTATTCATCCTCGTCAGATGAGGATGAATATGAGAATGAATCGGCGGTGATGCATGCGGTTATCGAAGATGCACAATGCACAGATAAGCATGTTGTCAATTTCAACGGATCAAGCAAGGGGCATCGAGTGTTGAATCTTAAGAGGGCACGATGGCATATGATGTTGATGGACGACTAGTTTGTCCCTGATGCGATATTTGAGTCCTTTTTTCTGCCGTCGATACTGGATGCGCTAAACTGTGTTTGATTGCCTTCGTGTGTGGGCCTATGATGAGTACTTCATATTGAAGAAAGATGTCATTGGAAACATTGGATTTTCTGACTATCAAAAGTGCATTGCTACATTGAGGATGCTTGGCTATCGCACGACCACACCTTCCTTGGACGAGTACCTCCGGATGTCTGAAACCACATGTCTCGAAGTGCTAGCAAGGTTTGCTACTATAGTGGTCAAGGTGTTGGAATTTGTTGCATTTTTTATTAAATTGTCATGGTACACTCCAAGGCCACCACCGAACTAAGTAGCTAACACATGCCGGTTGTACATGAAATGAAGTCTTGCAAAGCTTATTTTTGTGACCTTCTTTTAGCTAGTTCGTGTGAGATTTTGATATGTTAGACGAGCATTATGTGTGTGGGGGGGGGGGTGTTGGAAATATGCCCTAGAGGCAATAATAAAATAGTATTATTATATTTCCTTGTTCATGATAACTTTCTATTGTTCATGCTATAATTGTATTAACCGGAAGCCTTAATACATGTGTGAATACATAGACCACAACATGTCCCTAGTTGAAGGAAATATACCCTAGAGGCAATAATAAAGTTGTTATTTATATTTCCTTATATCATGATAAATGTTTATTATTCATGCTAGAATTGTATTAACCGGAAACTTAGTACATGCGTAAATACATAGACAAACAGAGTGTCACTAGTATGCCTCTACTTGACTAGTCGTTAATCAAAGATGGTTAAGTTTCCTAACCATAGACATGAGTTGTCATTTGATAAACGGGATCACATCATTAGAGAATGATGTGATTGACATGACCCATCTGTTAGCTTAGCAGTATGGTCATTTAGTTTATTGCTATTGCTTTCTTCATAACTTATACATGTTCCTATGACTATGAGATTATGTAACTCCCGAATACCGGAGGAACACTTTGTGTGCTATCAAACGTCACAACGTAACTGGGTGATTATAAAGATGCTCTACAGGTGTCTCCGATGGTGTTTGTTGAGTTGGCATAGATCAAGATTAGGATTTGTCACTCCGATTGTCGGAGAGGTATCTCTGGGCCCTCTCAGTAATGCACATCACTATAAGCCTTGCAAGCAATGTGACTAAATGAGTTAGTTGCAGGATGTTGCATTACGGAACGAGTAAAGAGGCTTGCTGGTAATGAGATTGAACTAGGTATGATGATACCAACGATCGAATCTCGGGCAAGCAACATACCGATGACAAAGGGAACAACGTATGTTGTTATGCGGTTTGACCGGTAAAGATCTTCGTAGAATATGTAGGAACCAATATGAGCATCCAGGTTCCGCTATTGGTTATTGACCGGAGATGAGTCTCGGTCATGTCTACATAGTTTTCGAACCCGTAGGGTCCGCACGCTTAACGTTCGATGACGATATGTATTGTGAGTTATGTGATTTGATGTACCGAAGGTTGTTCGGAGTCCCGGATGTGATCACTGACATGACGAGCAGTCTCAAAATGATAGAAACATAAATATTGATATATAGGAAGGTTATGTTTGGACACCGGAAAGGTTTCCGATAGGTTCGGGCATTTTCCGGAGTACCGGGGGTTACCAGAACCCCCCGGGGGTTAATGGGCCTTCATGGGCTTTAGTGGAAGAGAGGAGGAGGAAGCCAAGAGGAGCCCCCCTAGCCCAATCCGAATTGGGAGGGGGGCGACCCCCTTTCCTTCTCTCCCTCTTCCCTTCCCCCCTCCTAGTTGGACTAGGAAAGGGGGGAACCTACTCCTAGTAGGAGTAGGATTCCCCCCTTGGGGCGCACACCATGAGGCCGGTCAGCCCCCTCCTCCACTCCTTTATTTACGGGGGAGGGGGCACCCCATAGACACACAAGTTGATCTCTTAGCCGTGTGCGGTGCCCCCCACCACAGATTTCCACTTCGGTCATATTGTCATAATGCTTAGGCGAAGCCCTGCGTCGGTAACTTCATCATCACCGTCACCACGCCGTCGTGCTGACAAAACTCTCCCTCGGCCTTAGCTGGATCTAGAGTTCGAGGGACCTCACCGAGCTGAATGTGTGCAGATCGCGGAGGTGCCATGCGTTCGATACTTGATCGGTTGGATCGCGAAGGCGTTTGACTACATCAACCGTGTTACTTAACGCTTCCGCTTTCGGTCTACGAGGGTACGTGGGCACACTCTCCCCGCTCGTTGCTATGCTTCTCCTAGATAGATCTTGCGTGATCATAGGCAAAATTTTGAAATACTACGTTCCCCAATAGTGGCATCAGAGCCAGGTCTATGCGTAGATGTTATATGCATGAGTAGAACACAAAGGAGTTGTGGGCGTGGGTATATACATATTGCTTGCCGTCACTAGTTGTTTCTTGATTCGGCGGTATTGTTGGATGAAGCGGCCCGGACCAACATTACATGACCGCGTTCATGAGACTGGTTCTACCGACGTGCTTTCCACACAGGTGGCTGGCGGGTGTCTGTTTCTCCAACTTTAGTTGAATCGGATTCAATGAACAGGGTTCTTTCTGAAGATCAAAAAGCAATCACTATACCACGTTGTGGTTTTTATGCCGTAGGTAAGAATAGTTCTTGCTAGAAGCCCGTAGCAGCCACATAAAAACTTGCAACAACAAAGTAGAGGACGTCTAACTTGTTTTTGCAGGGCATGTTGTGATGTGACATGGTCAAGATGTGATGATATATAATTTGTTGTATGAGATGATCATGTTTTGTAACAGTTATCGGCAACCGGGAGGAGCCATATGGTTGTCGCTTCATTGTATGAAATGCAATCGCCATGTAATTGCTTTACCTTATCACTAAGTGGTAGTGATAGTCGTCGAAGCAATAGTTGGCGAGACAACAATGATGCTTCGATGGAGATCAAGGTGTCAAGCCGGTGACGATGGTGATCATGACGGTGCTTTGGAGATGGAGATCAAAGGCACGAGATGATGATGGCCATATCATATCACTTATTTGATTGCATGTGATGTTTATCCTTTATGCATCTTATTTTGCTTAGTTCGGCGGTAGCATTATAAGATGATCTATCACTAAATTTGAAGGTACAAGTGTTCTCCCTGAGTATGCACGGTTGCTACAGTTCGTCGTGCTGAAACACCACGTGATGATCGGGTGTGATAAGCTCTACGTTCACATACAACGCATGCAAGCCAGTTTTGCACATGCAGAATACTCGGGTTAAACTTGACGAGCCTAGCATATGTAGATATGGCCTCGGAAGACTCAGACCGAAAGGTCGAGCGTGAATCATATAGTAGATATGATCAACATAGTGATGTTCACCATTGAAAACTACTCCATCTCACGTGATGATCGGACATGGTTTAGTTGATATGGATCACGTGATCACTTAGATGATTAGAGGGATGCCTATCTAAGTGGGAGTTCTTTAATAATATGATTAAATGAACTTTAATTTATCATGAACTTAGTACTTGATAGTATTTTGCATGTCTATGTTGTTGTAGATAAATGGCATGTGCTACTGTTTCGTTGAATTTTAATGTGTTCCTAGAGAAAGCTAAGTTGAAAGATGATGGTAGCAACTACACGGACTGGGTATGTAACTTGAGGATTATCCTCATTGCTGCACAGAAGAATTACGTCCTGGAAGCACCGCTAGGTGCCAAACCCACTGTAGGAGCAACGCTAGATGTTATGAACACCTGGCAGAGCAAAGCTGATGACTACTCGATAGTTCAGTGTGCCATGCTTTACGGCTTAGAGTCGGGACTTCAACGATGTTTTGAACGTCATGGAGCATATGAGTTGTTCCAGGAGTTGAAGTTAATATTTCAAGCAAATGCCCGGATTGAGAGATATGAAGTCTCGAATAAGTTCTACAACTGCAAAATGGAGGAGAATAGTTCTGCCAGTGAGCACATACTCAGAATGTCTGGGTGACACAATCACTTGACTCAGTTCTGAGTTAATCTTCCGGTTGATAGTATCATTGACAGAGTTCTTCAATCACTGCCACCAAGCTACAAAATCTTTGTGATGAACTATAATATGCAAGGTGAAAGAACATGCGGTGCCCCATGTTTGGTTTTGGTAATTGATGACAATCTCTATGGACTAATGGTTGCCTTGAGTTATATTTGAAGGTTTTGTCCATAGGCTTTTCTTGGAGTACATGTGTTGGTTTCAAGGAGAGTTTGTGTCGACCAAGGTGCTATTCAAGGAATTACCTAAAGATTAGTCTTGTGAGAGGTTGATCAAGACTAAGTTAAAGAGTGAATCAAGATGATCAACCCACAAAGCGTAGAAGATGTACCGAGAAGGATCAAGTGATCCCATGGTATGGTAAGCATTGTCAATTACGCTTTGTGTACTAACCCATGGTCTTCGTGAGGGTTCTTTGTGGGGTTAGGTTGCGGTGTGCAAGTTCAAGTGGAGCATCACGAAGAGATCAAATGCTTGAAGCTTGCCGTCCTTTGTGGTGACAATGGACTTGTGAAGATGTGCGGAAGAGTGGCTCATCCATAGTGGAGTATGGGGGAGCAATCAACTAGTCTTCATCAAGTCAACACAATCAAGAAAGGTTGCGGTGTGCAAGTTCAAGTGGAGCATCATGAAGAGATCAAATGCTTGAAGCTTGCCGTCCTTTGTGGTGACAATGGACTTGTGAAGATGTGCAAAAGAGTGGCTCACCCATAGTGGAGTATGGGGGAGCAATCAACTAGTCTTCATCGAGTCAACCCAATCAAGAAAGGTGGTCCAACTTGAGGGAGTCAAGATCGTCATCATCTAGCTCAAGTGGACCAAGTGCAAGGCAAAGGTTTGCCCTTGATATGGTTTCTATTTTACCGGTCTCATGATGGTAGTTGGGAGACCGAGTTATAGGATCGATTGCCGTACTATCAAGGGGGGCTCTCGATGAGTAGCTTGATCGCATCGTTCGCTGAGAGCTCAAACCATTGCATCCTTGCATCATCTTTCTTGGTTCTTATTTGGTTCTCTTGTTGGGTTCTCTTTGAGAGTCTAGAGCTTATGGTCATCTTGATGACAAGCTCGAGTTCATCGAAAACGGAGTTCACATGCTTCTTCTATGATGTTTTCAATGTTGGAGGTTTTGCCGGTTCTTCTCGGTTGGAGGTTTCACTCCTCTATTTGTCGCTGTTTTGATGCTACTCGTCGTCTTGTTTCCAACAAGCTTGAGTTTGCTCAATTCGGAGCTCATATGCAGAAGTTATGGCAGTTCTGGTTTTCTTGAGTGTGGTTTTTGTCAGGGTCCCAGCGGTAGTACCGTGATACCCAGCGGTAACAAGCGGCAGTACCACTCCGCAGCGGTAGTACCGGCGGTGACTCCGCAGCAGTACTACCGTTGGCTTACCAGGTCCCTACCGCGTCGATTCGAGGGGTCTTTTTCTGTGTCGGATTGTGCGGTACCTCACTGCGGCAGTAGTGTGGCAGTACCGCTCCTTAGCGGCAGTACCGCCCTTCCTCCGCGGTAGTACCGCCCAGTTCCCTCTTTCCCGTTCCCCTTCGTTCTGCGCGGCAGTACCACCGAAGGGAGCGGTAGTACCGCTTAACCCAGCGGTAGTACCGCCCCAAGGTTCATGTTTTGTTGCTCCTTTTCCCTGTTTCTTCCACCTGAGCGGTAGTACCGCTCGTGGAGCGGTAGTACCGCTCGTGTGCGGGCTGAGCACATAACGGTTGGATTTTTCCCCTCCTATAAAAGGGGGTCTTCTTCCCCAATGAACCTTATCCTTTGAGCTCGTGTTCTTCCCCCATTGTTGACCTTCTTCGAGCTTGCTAACTCTCAATCCCTCCATGGATTCTTGCTAGTTTTTGAGGGAAAAGAGAGAGGAGATCTAGATCCACATTTCCACCAATCACTTTCTCCTCTATGTGAGGGGAACCCCTTGGATCTAGATCTTGGAGTTCTTGGTGTTCTCTTTCTTGTTCTTCCTCTCATTTTCCTCCCTAGCATTAGTTGCTTCGGCGGGATTTGAGAGAGAAGGACTTGGGCACTCCGTGTGCCCTTGCCATTGCATTTGGTGCATCGGTTTGAGTTCTCCACGTGATACATGGAAGTTACAAGTTGAGAAGCTTATTACTCTTGGGTGCTTGGTACCCTTGAGCTTGTTCCTCTTGGGTGCTTGGGCGCCCTAGACGGTTGTTGGTGTTCGGAGCTCAATCATTGTGGTGTAAAGCTCCGGGCAAGCGTCGGGGTCTCCAATTAGGTTGTGGAGATCGCCCCGAGCAATTTGACGGGTACCGGTGACCGTCCCCAAGGGTTGCCAAAGTGTATGGGTTCGGTGACCGCCCCCAAGGGTTGCCATTTGTACGGGTTCGGTGACCGCCCTCAAGGGTCCCTTAGTGGAATCACGGCATCTTGCATTGTGCGAGGGCGTAAGGATATTACGGTGGCCCTAGTGGATTCTTGGGGAGCATTGTGCCTCCACACCGCTCCAAACGGAGATTAGCATCCGCAAGGGTGTGAACTTCGGGATACATCGTCGTCTCCGCGTGCCTCGGTTATCTCTTACCCGAGCCCTTTACTTATGCACTTTACTTTGTGATAGCCATATTGTTTCTTGTCATATATCTTGCTATCACATAGTTGCTTATCTTGCTTAGCATAAGTTGTTGGTGCACATAGGTGAGCCTGGTTGTTTTAGGTTTTGTGCTTGACAAATTAACCGCTAGGTTTATTCCGCATTTGTTCAAGCCTAAACCATAATTATTCTAAAACGCCTATTCATCCCCCCTCTAGGAGACATCCACGATCTTTCACAAGGGATGGATAAGACAATTCCCGAGCTCTTCGCGATGCTGAAGGCTGCGGAGGTAGAAATCAAGAAGGAGCATCAAGTGTTGATGGTCAACAAGACCACCAGTTTCAAGAAGAAGGGCAAAGGGAAGAAAGGGAACTTCAAGAAGAATGGCAAGCAAGTTGCTTCTACTGCAAAGGGACTGGTCACTGGAAGCGGAACTGACCCAAGTATTTGGCGGAAAAGAAGGATGGCAAAGTGAAAGGTATACTTGATATACATGTTATTGATGTGTACCTTACTAATGCTCGCAGTAGCGCCTGGGTATTTGATATTGGTTCTGTGGCTAATATTTGCAACTCGAGACAGAGGCTGCGGATTAAGCAAATATTGGCTAAGGACGAGGTGACGATGCGTGTGGGAAATGGTTCCAAAGTCGATGTGATCGCCGTTGGCAAGCGACCTCTACATCTACTTTCGGGATTAGTTTTAGACCTGAATAATTGTTATTTGGTGCCAGCGTTAAGCATGAACATTATATTTGGATCTTGTTTGATGCCAGACGGTTATTCATTTAAATCAGAGAATAATGGTTGTTCTATTTATATGAGTAATATCTTTTATGGTCATGCATCCTTGATGAGTGGTCTATTTTTACTAAATCTTGATAGTAGTGATACACATATCCATAGTATTGAAGCCAACAGATATAAGTTAAATAATGATAGTGCAACTTATTTGTGGCACTACCGTTTAGGTCATATTGGTGTAAAGCGCATGAAGAAGCTCCATCCTGATGGGCTTTTAGAATCACTTGATGCTTGCGAACCATGCCTCATGGGCAAGATGACTAAGACTCTGTTCTCCGAAACAATCGAGCGAGCAACAGACTTGTTGGAAATAATACATACTGATGTATGCGGTCCGATGAGTATTGATGCTCGCGGTGGGTATCGTTATTTTTTGACCTTCACAGATGTTTTGAGCAGATATGGGTATATCTACTTGATGAACATAAGTCTGAAACATTTGAAAAGTTCAAAGAATTTCAGAGTGAAGTGGAAAATCATCGTAACAAGAAAATAAAGTTTCTACGATCTGATCGTGGAGGAGAATATTTGAGTTACGAGTTTGGTCTTCATTTGAAACAATGCGGAATAGTTTCGCAACTCAAGCCACCCGGAACACCACAGCGTAATGGTGTGTCCGAACGTCGTAATCGTACTTTATTAGATATGGTGCGATCTATGATGTCTCTTACTGATTTACCGCTAATGTTTTGGGGTTATGCTTTAGAGACGGCTGCATTCACGTTAAATAGGGAACCATCTAAATCCATTGAGACAACACCATATGAACTGTGGTTTGGCAAGAAACCCAAGTTGTCGTTTCTTAAAGTTTGGGGCTCCGATGCTTATGTGAAAAAGCTTCAACCTGATAAGCTCGAACCCAAAATCGGAGAAATTTCTCTTCATAGGATACCCAAAGGAGACTGTTGGGTACACCTTCTATCACAGATCCGAAGGCAATATATTCGTTGCTAAAAATGGATCCTTTCTAGAGCAGGAGTTTCTCTCGAAAGAAGTGAGTGGGAGGAAAGTAGAACTTGATGAGGTAACTATACCTGCTCCCTTATTGGAAAGTATTTCATCATAGTAATCAATTCCAGTGATTCCTACACCAATTAGTGAGGAAGCTAATGATGATGATCATGAAACTTCTGATCAAGTTACTACCAAACCTCATAGGTCAACCAGAGTAAGATCCGCACCAGAGTGGTACGGTAATCCTGTTCTGGAGGTCATGTTACTTGACCATGATGAACCTACGAACTATGAGGAAGCGATGATGAGCCTAGATTCCGTGAAATGGCTTGAGGCCATGAAATCTGAGATGGGATCCATGTATGAGAACAAAGTGTGGACTTTGCTTGACTTGCCCGATGATCGGCAACCATAGAGAATAAATGGATATTGAAGAAGAAGACTGACACTGACGGTAATGTTACTGTCTACAAAGCTCGACTTGTTGCGAAAGGTTTTCGACAAGTTCAAGGAGTTGACTACGATGAGACCTTCTCACCCGTAGTGATGCTTAAGTCTGTCCGAATCATGTTAGCAATTGTCGCATTTTATGATTATGAAATTTGGAAAATGGATGTCAAAACTGCATTCCTTAATGGATATCTTAAGGAAGAGTTGTATATGATGCAACCAGAAGGTTTTGTCGATCCAAAAGGTGCTAACAAAGTGTGCAAGCTCCAGCGATCCATTTATGGACTGGTGCAAGCATCTCGGAGTTGGAATATACGCTTTGATAGTGTGATCAAAGCATATGGTTTTATATAGACTTTTGGAGAAGCATGTATTTACAAGAAAGTGAGTGGGACCTCTCTAGTATATCTGATATTATATGTAGATGACATATTGTTGACTGGAAATGATACTGAATTTCTGAATAGCATAAAAGGATAGTTGAATAAGAATTTTTCAATGAAAGACCTCGGTGAAGCTGCTTATATATTGGGCATCAAGATCTATAGAGATAGATCAAGACATTTAATTGGACTTTCACAAAGCACATACCTTGATAAAGTTTTGAGGAAGTTAAAAATGGATCAAGCAAAGAAAGGGTTCTTGCCTGTGCTACAAGGTGTAAAGTTGAGTCAGACTCAATGCCCGACCACTAAAGAAGATAGAGAGAAAATGAAAGTCATTCCCTATTGATGACCCACAAGTATGGGATCTATCGTAGTCCTTTCGATAAGTAAGAGTGTCAAACCCAACGAGGAGAAGAAGGAAATGAAAAGCAGTTTTCAGTAAGGTATTCTCTGCAAGCCCTGAAATTATCGGTAACAGATAGTTTTGTGATAAGGTAATTCGTAACGGGTAACAAGTAACAAAAGTAAACGAGGTGCAGCAAGGTGTCCCAATCCTTTTTGTAGCAAAGGACAAGCCTGGACAAACTCTTATATAAAGGAAAGCGCTCCCGAGGACACATGGGAATTATCATCAAAGCTAGTTTTCATCATGCTCATATGATTCGCGTTTGTTACTTTTATAATTTGATATGTGGGTGGACCGGTGCTTGGGTACTGCCCTTCCTTGGACAATCATCCCACTTATGATTAACCCCCCTCCCCCGCAAGCATCCGCAACTATGAAAGGAGAATCAAGGTAAACCTAACCGTAGCATGAAACATATGGATCCAAATCAGCCCCTTACGAAGCAACGCATAAACTAGGGTTTAAGCTTATGTCACTCTAGCAACCCATCATCTACTTACTACTTCCCAATGCCTTCCCCTAGGCCCAAACAATGGTGAAGTGTCATGTAGTCGACATTCACATAACACCACTTGAGGAAAGACAACATACATCTCATCGAAATATCGAACAAATACCAAATTCACATGACTACTTATAACAAGACTTCTCCCATGTCCTCTGGAACAAACGTAACTACTCACAAATCATATTCATGTTCACAATCAGAGGGGTATTAATGTGCATAAATGATATGAACATATAATCTTCCGTTGAATAAACCAACTAGCATCAACTACAAGGAGTAATCAATACTACTAGCAACCCACAGGTACCAATCTGAGGTTTTGAGAAAAAGATCGGATACAAGAGATGAACTAGGGTTTGAGAGGAGATGGTGCTGGTGAAGATGTTCATGGAGATTGACCCCCTCCCAATGAGAGGATCGATGGTGATGACGATGGTGATGATTTCCCCCTCCCGGAGGGATGTTTCCTCGGCAGAATAGCTCCGCCGGAGCTCTAGATTGGTTCCGCCAAGGTTCCACCTCGAGACGGCGGCGCTTCGTCCCGAAAGCTTCCTTCTGATTTTTTCCAGGGAAAAAGACACCTTATACTAGAAGATGGGCATCGGGGGGCTTCCAGGTGGCCCACGAGGCAGGGGGCGCGCCCAGGGGGGTAGGGCACGTCCTCCACCCTTGTGGATAGTGGGTGGCCCCCTCTGGTGCTTTTTCGCCCAATATTTTTAATATATTCCAAAACTGACTTTCGTGGAGTTTTAGGACTTTTGGAGTTGTGTAGAATAGCTCTCTAATATTTGCTCCTTTTCCAGCCTTCCAACTGCCGGCATTCTCCCTCTTCATGTAAACCTTGTAAATAAGAGACAATAGCCATAAGTTTTGTGACATAATGTGTAATAACAGCCCATAATGCAATAAATATCGATATAAAAGCATGATGCAAAATGGACGTATCAACTCCCCCAAGCTTAGACCTCGCTTGTCCTCAAGCGGAAGCCGATATCGAAAATATGTCCACATGTTTAGAGATAGAGGTGTCGATAAAATAAAATACGGACATGAGGGCATCATGATCATTCTTAGAATAACAACATATATATATTGTCATATGATTTCTTATGCTGAAGTAACAATCTATTCACAATGTAAAGTATGAATTAGAAACTTCATTGAAAAACTAGCAAACTATAATCTGACTCATTGAAGCGAGTCAATATAAAAGCTTTTCAGCAAGTCCACATACCCAACTATCATTTAGTCTTTCACAATTGCTAACACTCACGCAATACCTATGGGTATGAAGTTTTAATCAGACACAGAGAAAGATAGGGGCTTATAGTTTTACCTCCCAACCTTTTACCTCAAGGGTAACATCAACAATAATGCTTTATGAAAACCCACATCCAATTGGATATATATATATATATATATATATATATATATATATATCAGGATCTTTCCAACACATAGTGCTTGCCAAAGGATAAAGTGTAAAAAGGAAAGGTGAAGATCACCATGACTCTTGTATACAGTATAAGACAAAAATAAAAGATTGGCCCTTCACAGAGGGAAGAAGAGGTTGTCATGTGCTTTTATGGTTGGATGCACAAAATCTTAATGCAAAAGAACATCACTTTATATTACCACTTGTGATAGGGACCTTTATTATGCAGTCCGTCGCTTTTATTTCTTTCATATCACAAGCTCATATAAAGCTTATTTTCTCCATACTAATAGATCATACATATTTAGAGAACATTTTTTATTTCTTGCAACAATGACAACTTACTTGAAGGATCTTATTCAATCCATAGGTAGATATGGTGGACTCTCATGGCAAAACTAGGTTTAAGGATATTTGGAAGCACAAGTAGTATCTCTACTTGGTGCAAAGAATTTGGCTAGCATGAGGGGGGAGGCAAGCTCAACATGTTGGATGATCCATGACAATATAATTTATTTCGGATATAAGAAAACATAACCCATTACGTTGTCTTCCTTGTCCAGCATCAATTTTTTAGCATGTCAAATTTTAATGAGTGCTCACAATCATAAAAGATGTCCAAGATAGTATATTTATATGTGAAAACCTCTCTTTCTTTATTACTTCCTATTAATTGCAACGATGACCAAAACTATGTTTGTCAACTCTCAACAACTTTTATTCATCATACTCTTTATATGTGAAGTCATTACTCTCCATAAGATCAATATGATCTCTTTATTTCTTTTTATTCTTTCTTTTTTATCCCCTCAAGATCATAGCAAGATAACCAAGCCCTCGACTCAAGACTAATCTTTATTATATATAGCTCACGGACTCAATTACATATAGGTAAGGATCAACACAAAAACTCAAAGCTAGCTCATACTAAACTTTATTCTACTAGATCAAGATATAACCAAAAGGATCGAACTGAGAAAAACGGTAAAGATAGAAGTGTGATGGTGATACGATACCGGGGCACCTCCCCCAAGCTTGGCAGTTGCTAAGGGGAGTGCCCATACCCATGTATTTCTGTCTATTTCTTCGGAGTAGTGATGTGATATTTTAGGCGATGATGCCCCTTAGGATACGGTTCTCTTCCTCGAGCTTATTGACTTGCTGCTTAAGATCCATTGTTTCCTTGTGGAGTTTACCCGCGATGGCTAAAGCTTCTTTCACCCATGGATGTTGCATAGCTGCGGGAGAACAAGTAACACTCTTTTTCATATTTTCATAAGAAAGAAATCTAGCATTGGAGGGATGACCGAATTTGGAATTGTTGAGCTCTGGAGTTCCTCCGTCATGAATCTGGCATGGAGACGAGAGGTAACTTCTTGATCTTCCTCCATGGCATCCATCCTTTTCAAGTCGGCCTCCATCTCTTCCTCAGTTGATGGCCCAAAGTGATCGGCATCGCTGTTTGCTTTTGGCCACGGTGTCGGGTGAGATACCCGGCTCTCCCCGACTGACTCTTGAGAAGACATCTTGATCTAATCTGCGGTAGAAACAACTCAAAACAAAAATAGAGGATTTTGTCGTGGTACGATGGTCAAAACCTTCGGGATATTATATAATGAATTTTTACCGACAAAAGAAAATATCATGCAAGAAAACGGAGTCCGGAGAGCACACGAGGTGCCCACGAGGCAGGGGGCTCACCTAGGGGGTAGGGCACGCCCTTCACCCTCGTGGATACCTCGTGTCCTTTCCGTACTACTTCTTATTTTCCTATTTTCTTAAGTATTCCAAAACAAAGAAAAATTGTTGTTAGAACTGTTTTGGAGTCGGTTTACTTATCGTACCACATACCTATTCATTTTCGGAGTCTGAAACGTTCTGGAAAGTGTCCCCTATGTACTCCTCCGGGGTTACGGTGTCAGTAACATTGGTTTCAACATTTATGGGATTACCTGAGATATAATGTTTGATTCTTTGACCGTTCACCACCCTCGGATTTGTGCCTTCGAAGTTGTTGATTTTTATGGCACCGAAATGATAGACCTCCTCGGTAACGTAAGGACCTTCCCATTTAGAGGGGAGTTTTCCTGCAAAAAATCTTAAATGAGAGTTGTATAACAGAACATAATCACTTACATTAAACTCACGCTTTTGTATCCTTTTGTCATGCCATTTTTTAACTTTTTCTTTAAACAATTTGGCATTCCGATAGGCCTGGGTTCTCCACTCATCAAGTGAGCTAATGTCAAATAGTCTCTTCTCACCGGCAAGTTTGAAATCATAATTGAGCTCTTTAATGGCCCAATATGCCTTATGTTCTAGTTCGATAGGTAAGTGACATGCTTTTCCATAAACCATTTTATACGGAGACATGCCCATAGGATTTTTATATGCAGTTCTATAGGCCCATAATGCATCAACAAGTTTCTTGGACCAATTCTTTCTAGATCTACTAACAGTCTTTTGCAAAATTAATTTAATCTCTCTATTACTCAGTTCTACTTGACCACTAGACTGTGGGTGGTATGGAGATGCAATTATATGATTAACATCATACTTAGCAAGCATTTTACGAAAAGCACCATGAATAAAATGTGAACCACCATCAGTCATTAAGTATCTAGGGACTCCAAACCTCGGAAAAATAACTTCTTTAAGCATCTTAATAGAGGTGTTATGATCAGCACTACTAGTTGGGATAGCTTCAACCCACTTAGTAACGTAATCAACAGCAACTAAAATATGTGTATACCCATTAGAGGAAGGAAACGATCCCATATAATCAAAGCCCCAAACATCAAATGGTTCAATAACAAGTGAATAGTTCATAGGCATTTCTTGACGTCTACTAATATTACCAATTCTTTGACATTCATCACAAGGCAAGACAAACTTACGGGCATCTTTGAAAAGAGTAGGCCAATAAAAAACCAGATTGCAATACCTTATGTGCAGTTCTATCTCCAGCGTGGTGTCCTCCATAAGCCTCGGAGTGACACTTGCATAGGATCTGTTCCTGTACATGCTCAGGTACACAATGTCCAATAACACCATCTACTCCTTCTTTATAAAGGTGTGGGTCATCCCAGAAGTAATGTCTCAAATCATAGAAAAACTTTTTCTTTTGCTGGTACGTGAAACTAGGTGGTATAAATTTAGCAACAATGTAATTAGCATTATCAGCATACCATGGAGCAGTACGAGAAGCATTTATGACAGCTAATTGTTCATCAGGAAAACTATCATCAATAGGGAGTGGGTCATCAAGAACATTTTCTAACCTAGACAAGTTGTCTGCAACATGGTTCTCAGCTCCCTTCCTATCAATAATATGCAAATCAAATTCTTGTAGCAAGAGAACCCATCTAATAAGTCTAGGTTTAGCATCTTTCTTTTCCATAAGGTATTTAATAGCAGCATGATCAGTGTGAACAATTACTTTAGAATCAACAATATAAGGTCTGAACTTATCACAAGCAAATACAACTGCTAAAAATTCTTTTTCGGCAGTAGCATAATTTCTCTGGTCACTGTCTAGAGTTTTACTAGCATATTGGATAGCATTTAATTTCTTATCAACTCCTTGTCCTAGAACAGCGCCTACAGCATAATCACTAACATCACACATAATTTCAAAGAGTAAATTCCAATCAGGTGGCTAAACAATAGGTGCAGAAATCAAGGCTTTTTTAAGTATTTCAAATGCTTCTACACAATCATCATCAAAGATAAAAGGAACATCTTTTTGTAAGAGATTAGTCAGAGGCCTAGATTTTTTGAGAAGTCTTTAACGAACCTCCTATAAAAACCGACATGACCAAGGAAACTTCTTATACCTTTAATGTCCTTAGGACACGACATCTTTTCAATAGCATCAACTTTAGCTTTACCAACTTCAATACCTCTTTCAGAAATTTTATGCCCCAAGACAATACCTTCATTAACCATAAAGTGGCACTTCTCCCAATTCAAGACAAGATTAGTTTCTTCACATCTCTACAAAACTCGATCAAGGTTGCTTAAGCAATCATCAAAAGAAGTTCCATACACGGAGAAATCATCCATGAAAACCTCAATAATCTTTTCACAAAAGTCAGAAAATATAGCAGGTGCATTACATAAACCAAAAGGCATACGTCTATAAGCAAAGGTACCGAAAGGACAAGTAAAAGTGGTCTTTTCCTTATCCTCTTTCGACACAGGTATTTGAGAGAAACCAAAATAACCGTCGAGAAAGCAAAAATGTGTATGTTTGGATAATCTTTCTAGCATTTGATCAATAAAAGGTAAAGGGTAATGTACCTTTCTAGTAGCTTTATTTAATTTGCGGAAATCAATTACCATTCTATGACCTGTAACAATTCTTTGTGGGATCAATTTGTCTTTATCATTAGGAACAACACTAATACCTCCCTTCTTAGGGACACAATGGACATGACTTACCCATTGACTATCAACAACAGGATAAATTATACTTGCCTCCAGAAGCTTTAGCGTCTTTCAACAACAGGATCAACAACCGATTTAGCGTCTTTCACCAATTTTATTTTGTGCTGGAATAGAGTGGGACTAATGCCCTTAAGATCATCAAGAGTATATCCAATAGCAGGACGGTGCTTCTTCAGAGTTTTCAATAATTTCTCTTCTTCCTGCTCTGAAAGGTTAGCACTAATAATAACAGGATATATCTTCTTTTCATCAAGATAAGCATATTTAAGAGTATCAAGTAATGATTTAAGCTCAAACACAGATCACCCTTGGGAGGATCCCCTAGAATTTCAACATGCAAGTTGTGTTTCAAAATAGGTCCCTATTTAAAGAATACTTCATCTATTTCCCTTCTTTCATTCATAAAGATATCATTTTCATGGTCTAGCAAATATTGTTCTAAAGGATCATTAGGAGGCATGGCAATAAAAGCAAGACCAATAATTTCATCTTTACTAGGCAATTCTTTGTCATGGGGTTGTCTATGAAATTTAGCAAAATTAAAATCATGAGACATATCCCTTGAACCAACAGTAACAATATTCTTTTCACAGTCTATCTTAGCATTAACAATATTCAAGAAGGGTGTCGTGGGTTTGTCACGGCAGATGTCCTTGTGAAAGGACTTAGTCGTGGAGCCATCGCTACGGGTTAGCTTAAAGGGGTTAAACCGGAGAAGGGACACGAGGGATTTTATACTAGTTCGGCCCCTTCGATGAAGGTAAAAGCCTACGTCTAGTTGTGATTGGTATTGCTAGGGTTTCGATGACCAGGGAGCGAATCCGCTTTGCCTGGCTCTCGAGTTGTTGTCTGTTGTCCCTCAATTACAGCCGGGTCGTCCCTTTATATACATAGGTTGAAGTCCGCTGGTTTACAGAGTCCCGAGGCCGGATCATAAAATGTGTCCGGCTCGGTCTCTATCCTTCTAACTTACAATACAAGTTACATGACAGAGTCGGTTTACATCTACAAGCTTTAACCCGCCTTTGGGCCTTGGGCCTTCGTAAAGCGCCACCATCTTCACGTATTCATGGGCTTATATCTTCATGGAGCTAACCCGGCCACTCCTAGCCAGTTTACCTCCAGTAATCATATCCCCAACATTAGGCCCCAGATTGATTTGAACTTGTTCATGTCAATCTTCAATACTTAGAAAAATTCTTGCCCTGTCACCTTCATATAGATCTGGTAAACCGCCGTGATGTCATCCTTTAGACCCGTAGTAAACCGCCATGACGTCATCTATTCATTGAAGCCGAAGATTCCCTTCATTAATGAATATCCAACCATCGAGGCGACATCCTTATTAATTACCCATTTTGAGCTCCTCAATTCCCGCACTTGTCGCTTATCGCTTCGCCTTATAAATAGGACCACAGGCCCTTCTCTTTTTTACCCTTCTTCTCCTTCACTTCTTCTTCCTCGTGTCGACCGACCCTCGAGCTCTGCCGCCGCCCTCGTCCTTCGCCTCTGTTTCGACAAAGGCCGCTGCATTGACCTGACCATATCAAAGAAACACGGTGATCCTCCGCTGCTTCCTCCTGCACCAGTAAGTTCCTCTTCTTCTCACCCCAGATCCGCCATTAGGGTTCGGTGTTCTTCCCCGCTTGAAGTTGTTCCTCCTTCAGTAATACCAATGGCCAATTAGACCTGATTGTTTTCAGCGCATTTTGTAG
Source organism: Triticum aestivum (assembly GCF_018294505.1). NCBI lineage: Eukaryota > Viridiplantae > Streptophyta > Magnoliopsida > Poales > Poaceae > Triticum > Triticum aestivum. The sequence continues at coordinate 93,002,032 of NC_057797.1, read as the reverse complement.
TTTAAACTCCCTCCTTCTTATTAAGGCATCTGCTTGATATCGAACTCATCTGAACTTACTGAACTTTTTGAGTGCATGAGATTAGACCAGAATATATTTTGATTATCCAATGCACGGCAGATCTAAAATTCCCATGCCAAACTGTGAAATCTATTTTACCTTACTTAGTCATTCTTGCCTTAGATCTGTATCCTCTTTACCACATAGGCGATTTACCTTGGTAAAAGCAATCTATCATATACCATTAGCCCTCTGGTGAACCAGACAAGCCTTTTACCTCCGTTGTTATACTCTGGTTTAACAGTATGTGCATACCTTTGTTCTGATATTGCCTTGTCATTCATTATAGTATCAACCTCCGGTTTACACAATTTACATACTTGTATGTCTTTGTTCCGTCGCATCTTATGTATCACCATGAATGATTTGTAAACCGGTATTTCTTTTCAGCTTTTCGTTTGCAATGGCCTAACAGTTTTATGCTTGCTACTGGGCTCCTTCCCGGGTTACCGAAGAACAACTTAACGGAATGGTCAGGATTGGTACTTTGCCCAAAAAGAATGAGATTCGGTGGCGAGTTCCTGGATCGGAGAATCCTCCTACCCCTAAGCAGGGTGAGGTAGTGGTATTTGTTGACCATATAGGCCATGGTTTCAAACCGCCCGGGTCAAAGTTTTTTCGGGATGTGCTTGCCAGTTTCCAGCTCCACCCTTAAGATATTGGACCCAACTCGGTGTCCAATATATGCAACTTCCAAGTCTTCTGTGAAGTGTACTTACAAGAAGAACCAACTGCTAAGCTGTTCCGGGATTTTTTTCATATGAACCGGCGCACGGAATTTGTAGACAGACCCAACACTGAACTTGGTGGCGTCTCTATTCAAAAACAGAAAGAGGTTGAATCCCTCATGCCAAGCTGCACAGTCACCCCAAAGAGTGGAATCAAACATGGTTCTACTTTAAAGACACTTCCCCTGAAGACAAGAATCCTCTGCCGGGTTACCGTGCCCACCGGCTTTCCAACACTCATCCACTGCAGCAACGTCTAAGTGCTCAGGAACGGGCCTCATATACCCCTCAACTCGCCAAGCTTCGAGCCTTTATGGCCAACGGTTTATCAGGCGTCGACTTTGTGCGCTGCTGGATATCCTGGAGCATCTTACCATTAAGTCGCCGCTCCGGTTTAATGTGTGAGTACACCGGTGAAGTAGAAGACCCCCAATGTCACATCAACATTCAGTTAACCGATGAAGAAGTTACTAAAGGTGTAAAGAAGATTTTGAATGAATCGGAATCTGTCTGCCGCCAAACCGGCTTGAACCCCTTCTACACAAAAAACAAACTGCCTGCTGTAAGTGCTGTCTTTCCACTTCACACTTGATATCTTGTAGACTGTACAACCTATGAACATCCTTCTGTTTGTTTATAAACAGGGTGACGATCCGTTTTGGAAGAAGAAACCTCCAGAGAAAGCTGCATAGCCCTCTCGCCCCAAAACAAAAACCGTCAAGAAAACCTCAAAGTGGAAGGCAGCTGAACGCATCAGCATGGAACTGGATGACGACACAGATGAACCGGAAGTTGAGGTAGAACTTGATTCACTTGGTTCCCTATTTATGCATCTCATTAACAATGATGTTTATCAGGAGGGCGCGGAAGGCAGCCAAGCCGACGATGTAGAGGTAATTGTCCTTTCCTCCGGTTCAGACTCTCTGCCAACGCAAAAAATCCGTTAAGCGATCTAGAAAGTAAGCTTTTCACATCCTCTTGGTCACTTGGATCCAATTTATTTTGAAGAAGCAGCAGTACGAAGCTCGCAGTACAACCCGACACAGCGGCCAAAAAGTCACCTTGACCGGTTTACCTGACACCCCAGTTCGAAAGCGTCGATCTGAGGTCTCACCTCCTTCTGACAATTCTTACCCCAAGGCAGGTTATTTCCGACAACCTCTTAATCCGTTCGATTCAAATTATCAGGTGACACCTCCCTCATCATCTGGCTAGTCAACAGCAACCCAACTCCCTCCTCTCAAAACTGTAGCTGGGTAAGTACTCAAACCCTTTCTTTGAATGTTTTCATACCTTGAATACTATGCTTAATGTTCACCTCTTTTATTTTTATTTGTAGCGCCAAAGCCAGACCCAGCAAAAAAGCTCGGGTGAACAATCCGTTTGAAGACCAGGTGGTTCTTGAACAGGAGCAAATAGGTGAACCAGACCGAACTGGTGAACCGGAGGGTCCCCATCCTGAAGCCACCTTTGATGAGCCACCCCCTCAAAATCACAATATCGATGAACAACCAGAAGCTGATACCGCTGTGCCTGATACTGAACCGACAAATCCAATCCGGGCTGACGATAGGTCTTCCAGTCCGGTGGGAGCCACTGACACTCCACCATCACCCGTAAAAACTACTGGAGGCCAAGGAGACGATGTTATATTACCGGTATGGGCCACAACTCTCCTGGCCATCCTGTAATCTTGGCCAAACATAGTGCCAAGGAAGAGCGTGCTGCCATGGAGAAGGGTAAATGGAGCACTGATTTGTCAAGCTACGCCCATCTCAGTGCTGAGGAACTCCACTCTGGTTTTTTAAACCGTCTACACTCAAACTGTGATTATGAAGCCGGTTTGGTGAACCTGATGAAGGAACGCTATGAGGTATTTTCATCACCTTTCCTTTCTTGATTCCCAAGTATAGACATCAGCCCAAGTATCCCCCAAGGGCCGGTTTATGATGTTAATCATAAACCGGGACTTTGTAATATCTTAATCCTTGCATGCTGATCCTCAATATGTCAAATCCTTAGAAAAAACAAAACCAATACTTTATCATTGTATTCATGTAGTTTTCATTAGTGTAGCCCCCAAGGGCCGGTTTAGCTTTGCGAGGTAAACCGGGTCTTGAATCAATGCGTCAGTTTTGAACAGATGTACATTAGCCTCCAAGTGTTAAGGATAATGCTTGCATTGTACTTGAGACTTGTGAAATATTTGTTGATAACAGAGCAAATAGGCATTAGCCCCCAAGTACAAAGTGCATAACTTGTTATACGCTTGGTACTTAGAAAATACATATCCCGTTGTTGATATATCTTCGCCGTTGCAGGCTGAGCTGAGTAAGAGGGATGCTCAAACCGCTGATCTTCAAGAGAACGTAAAGTCTCAACAAGCAGAGGCTTCCAAAGCCAAAGAGGAGCTGACCAATGCCCTGGCAGCTATGGAGAAGTTGAAAGAGACCTTCAACAAGGAGCGTGCTAACTGGGAAATAGAAAAGGCCGGTTTAACCAGGAAAGCCGAGGACGCAGAAGCAGCCTTGAAGCCAATGGTAGACGAACTGACCGACTTGAAGCGACAGATTGATGCCATGACGTCCGCTGTGTTTGGTAAGTACCTCCGCATGCCACTTGTCCAGTTCATAAGATCTTATCATTGACCGGTTTACTGATACTAAACCGTGACAGGCACCCGCATTGCTCATCTGGGCTTTGACATGCGGATGAAGCTTAAAGCGGCGTACACCTTAATGGAACAGCTATATTCTGGATCCCAGCGTGCGATTTGCACTGCAGCATATAACCAGCCGGCGCCATCATTGATAAAGGAAACTCTTGAGAAGCTGGCCATGCTACCTGCCCAGATTACAGAACTGAAGAAAGTAGCCGTAAGAGCAGGAGCGCTGACCGCACTAATCCGGGCCAAGGCATGGATTCCGGATCTTGAAGCGGCAGATATCATTAAAGGATATCCAGCTCTGAAGGAGGATGGTTCAGACTTCAACAATGATGATCTCTGAAAGCTGACAAAGGAGATGCGGCCAATAGCCAGCAAATTGGCCGAGGACACAGACTTATCTCATTTCCAGCCGGTTTACGATGATGAAGGAAAGAGACAGCCTGCCGTGATCCATGATGTTGAAGAACTTGTGCCTCCAATCCATAAGCATACTTACGCTCCTGACATTGATCCCTCCAGCCTTATCCATGAAGAGGTCGTGTTTCAAGCTTTAACCGGAATCGATTGGTCAACGTTTGATTTCCAGCGTCTGGGGAGGGATAAAGAAGATGTGACTGCACAAGGGAGGGATAAAGAAGATGTGACTGCACAAGATGACCCTCAACCGTCAAGCCTTCCCCATGAAGCATCTTAGACCGGCGACGGGTTTACAAACTACAGTCTGCTACTGCTTGAAAACAATTATTCAATTTGGGCCGTTTTGAAGCTCCTTGTAATAAGATAGCAGAAACACCTTTATCTGCCATGCCATCGAGCATGCTTGTATTGCTTGATATTTTTTAAACTTGTTTCACTTTTGGGATCTATTTATGCATAGTCCATTATACTTTGTGTTCCTGCATATAGGAACTTTGAAAGCGTCCTAGTGGTTTACCACTACACGGGTCATGATGCCCAAAAAATATATACACGGCTTGGATGGATAACCAAGATTGATATTAACCAGATAAAGTAAATAATATTTGCGACATACCTCGTTGGCTGACCAACTGTTTGTATGGTAAAGGTGAAAAAACACCAATCCAGAGTGTTGATAACTCCTTGCCCTCTTGTTGGTTCATATAGAAACCACACTGGGCTAGAAAAGCCATTGATTTGTTCGTATAATGCTGGTGACATCTAGTCAAAACTAGATCGGAGCAGTATGCTATTGGTTTAAAAACTGATCATGTACTGACAACGAAGTGCTGAAAGTCATGTCGGGTTGTAACGAACACCGGTTTATTAGAAAATACTCATAAATCCTTTATCATAAAAAATAGCAAATACAAGAAATATGCAAGGCTTTTCATGGGCTGCCAGGCCCTAAATCGAGGCTTTTCATGGGCTGCCAGGCCGCTGAGTTAAACCATTTTGCAAAGCCTTTTAAGATGGACCTCAATCTTTAACCAATCACCGTTTTAACTTTGACAAGTTCAGGGTCCATGGGATTGACTTGTCAAACGTTCGATGGGTCATACCAGGTTTACCTGGACGGAGTGGCTTACTTAAAGAGGCAGGATAACCCGGGGTTTTAGGTGAACACACATGGCTTCCAAGCCTGACTTGATAGCCTATTACAAGGGTTCAAGCTCATTGTTCTTTGAGAAGCAAGGAGCCCCCAGGTAATATGTGAGATGTGCTTAGTGGTTACCTATGTTTGAGCTGTGCTTAATGCAACAGAATCTCTTTGGCTCCACATAATTTCCTTTTGGCTTAAAGCCTATCAAGAGGTGTAGCTATGGTGTGAAGACAACCAAGCCCCCTAGTGATATCCCTTTTTGGTTTTAAACCGATCAAGAGGTGTAGCTATGGTTCGGATACGACCAAGCCCCCTAGTGATTTTCTTTATATCCGTGTGGCCGTATAGGCCGGTTTAACAAAACGCCGCTTTGTCAGTAGAAGCTCTTGTAGGCTCACACATGATGTAAAAAGAACAGAGACCCTGCTTTATTCGAGGCTCCGGTTTATTATATAATATATACATTGTCATAATTATGTACATAAGAAGAGCCTGTGGCTCAAGTATAGTAAGGCCGAAGAAGAGCTATATTCCACGGCCGCTTGGTCTCCTCCTCCGATTTACGTGAGTCTTTGTGCTCTCGAACATCAATGAGGTAGTATGTCCCGTTGTGCAGATTCTTGCTGACCACAAAAGGTCCTTCCCAAGGTGGGGATAACTTGTGCATATCAGTCTGATCCTGGATGAGCCGGAGCACCAGATCGCCCTCTTGAAAAGTTCTGGTCTTAACCCGGCGGCTGTGATAACATCGGAGATCTTGTTGATAAATCGCCGAATGTGCTGCTGCAAGATCACGCTCCTCATCTAACAGGTCCAGTGAGTCCTGACGTGCTTTCTCATTATCAGCTTCAACATAAGCTGCCACATGGGGCGAGTCGTGACGGATGTCACTAAGAAGAACCGCCTCTGCTCCATAAACCATGAAGAAAGGTGTGTAACCTGTAGATCTGTTAGGTGTGGTGTTGATGCTCCATAACACAGAAGGTAACTCCTCCACCCAACAACCCGGCATCCGCTTTAAAGGAACCATAAGCTGGGGTTTAATACCTCTCAAAATTTCTTAATTTGCTCTCTCAGTTTGACCATTAGACTGGGGGTGAGCCACTGATGCTACATCAAGCCGGATGTGCTCACGTTGGAAAAATTCCTCCATCTCACCCTTTGACAGACTAGTACCATTATCGGTTATAATACTGTGTGGGAAACCAAACCAGAATATCACCTTTTTGATGAATTGAACCGACGTGGCTGCATCACACTTACTGACTGGCTCTGCTTCCACCCACTTGGTGAACTTGTCAACTGCCACTAACAGGTGGGTCTTTTTGTCCTTGGATCTCTTAAAGGGTCCACCCATATCGAGCCCCCAAGTCGCAAACGGCCAAGTTATTGGAATCATCCTCAACTCCTGAGCCGGAACACGAGCGCGGCGTGCAAATTTTTGACAACCATCGCACCTCTTGACTAAATCCTCAACATCAGCATGAGCGGTTAACCAATAGAAACCGTGACGAAAAGCTTTAGCCACCAAAGATTTTGAACCGGCGTGGTAACCACAATCCCCTTGATGGATTTCTCGCAAAATCTCACAACCCTATTGAGGAGAGACACAACGCTGAATTGCCCCTGTGACGCTGTAACGATGTAACTCCCCGTTGATTATGGTCATTGACTTGGAACGCTGGATTATCTGCCGGGCCAAGGTTTCATCCTCCAGTAACTCGCCCCGGTTCATGTAAGCCAGGTACGGGATTGTCCAATCCGGTATAACATGCAAAGCTGCCACCAATTGAGCCTCCGGGTCAGGAATAGCCAACTCCTCCTCTGTTGGTATCTTGACCGACGGATTATGCAATACATCAAGGAAGACATTTGGTGGGACCGGTTTACACTGAGAGCCAAGGCGGCTTAAAGCGTCCGCTGCTTCATTCTTTTGCCGGTCTATATGGTCAACTTGATAACCCTTGAAATGACCAGCCACTATGTCCACCTCTCGTCGATATGCAACCATGAGTGGGTCCTTAGAATCCCAAGTGCCAGATACCTATTGAGCCACCAGATCCGAGTCACCGAAGCACTTAAACCGGCTTAAGTTCATCTCCTTAGCCATCCGAAGACCATGGAGTAAGGCCTCGTACTCAGCTGCATTGTTAGTACAAGGGAACATTAAGCGGAGAACATAACAAAACTTGTCACCTCATGGGGAAGTTAATATGACCCCAGCCCCCGAACCTTCCAACTGTCTGGACCCATCAAGGTGAATAGTCCAATACGTGTTATCTGGCTTTTCCTCTGGTGCCTACAATTCTGTCCAATCATTGATGAAGTCCACGAGTGCTTGGGATTTGATCGCTGTGCGAGGTGTGTATTTGAGCCCGTGAGGTCCAAGCTCAATAGCCCACTTGGCAATCCGGCCAGTTGCTTCTCTGTTTTGAATGATATCTCCCAGAGGGGCTGAACTGACCACTGTGATAGGATGACCCTAAAAATAATGTTTGAGCTTCCGGCTTGCCATAAACACCCCATACACCAGCTTCTGCCAATGTGGATATCTCTACTTTGATTCGATAAGTACCTCACTAATATAATAAACCGGCCGTTGAACCGGATATTCCTTTCCATCCTCCTTGCGCTCCACAACAATAGCCACACTAACAGCCCTGGCATTAGCAGCCACATACAATAGTAAAGGCTCTTTGTCTATTGGAGCTGCAAGCACACGCGGTTCAGCTAACTGCCTTTTCAGATCCTCAAACGCTTTATCAGCCGCATCGCTCCAGACAAGGTCATCCGTTTTCTTTAGCATATGATATAAAGGAATAGCTTTCTCCCCAAGACGACTGATAAACTGGCTCAACGCTGCAATCCGACCGGCTAAACATTGAACGTCATTGATACATGCCGGTTTAGCCAAGGATGTGATTGCTGAATTTTTTTTCCGGATTGGCCTCAATGCCCCTATTTGACACCAAAAAACCCAAGAGCTTGCCTGGCGGAACACCAAAGACACACTTGTCCGGGTTAAGCATCATCTTGTAAACCCGGAGGTTATCAAAGGTTTCTCTCAAGTCATCTATCAATGTTTCCTCCTTCCTGGACTTTACCACAATATCATCCACATATGCGTGAACATTGCGCCCAATCTGCTTATGAAGACAATTCTGAACACAGCATTGATAAGTCGCCTGGGCACTCTTGAGCCCGAAAGGCATGGAGACATAGAAGAAGGCTCCAAAGGGAGTTATAAAAGTGGTCTTCTCCTTGTACTTAACTGCCATTTTGATCTGATGATAACCAGAATAAGCATCCAGAAAACACAAACGGTCACAACCCGTCGTAGCATCAATAATCTGATCAATACGAGGGAGGGCAAAGGGATCTGCTGGGCAAGCCTTGTTCAAGTCTGTGTAGTCCACACACATACGCCAAGTGCCGTTTTCTTGAGAACTAGCACCGGATTAGCCAACCACTCAGGGTGAAAAACCTCCACGATAAACCCTGCGGCCAACAGCCGAGCTACCTCCTCACTGATAGCCTTGCGCCTTTCTTCGTTGAAGCGGCGGAAACTGTCTGACCGGTTTAAACTTAGGATCTATGTTAAGTGTGTGCTCATCGAGTTCCCTCGGTACACCTGGCATGTCAGAAGGCTTCCATGCAAAAATGTCCCGGTTCTCACGGATGAACTCGATGAGCGCACTTTCCTATTTGGGATCCAAGTTAGCGCTGATGCTGAACTGCTTGGATGAATCGCCAGGAACAAAATCAACCATCTTAGTGTCTGTGGCCGATTTAAACTTCAACGCCGAATCATGTTTTGTAGTTGGCTTTTTCAAGGAAGTCATGTCTGCCGGATCAACTTTGTCCTTAAAAAACTTTAGCTCTTCCGTGGCACAAACTGACTCAGCGTAAGCCGCATCGCCTTCCTCACATTCCAAAGCAATCTTCCTGCTCCCATGTATTGCGATGGTCCCCTTATGACCTGGCATCTTAAGTTGCAGGTAAACATAACATGGTCGTGCCATGAACTTGGCATAAGCCGGTCGCCCAAATAGGGCGTGATACGGACTCTTGATTTTCACCACCTCAAAAGTCAATGTTTCCGACCTTGAATCATGATCATCTCCAAAGGCCACCTCTAGAGCTATCTTGCCCACTAGATATGCAGACTTACTGGGCACCACACCATGAAAAACGGTGTTCGACGATTTAAGATTCTTATCCGTCAACCCCATACGGCGGAAGGTATCATAGTAGAGAATATTGATACTGCTTCCCCCATCCATGAGCACCTTGGTGAACTTATACCCCCCAACCTGGGGTGCCACCACTAAGGCCAGATGACCTGGATTATCAACCCGGGGATGGTGATCCTCTCTACTCCATAAAATGGGCTGCTCAGACCAGCTCAGATACTGAGGCACTGCTGGTTCAACAGAGTTCACAGCCCTCTTGTGAAGCTTTTGATCACGCTTGCACAAGCTAGTGGTGAAAACATGATACTGCTCACTATTCAACTGCTTCGGATTGCTCTGATAACCCGACTGCTGCTGCTGCTGATTCCCCTGATGGTTATAACCTCCCTGGTTGCCCTGGTTCCCTTGATTGTTATGTCCGGTTTGATTGCCTTGAAATCCTGAACCGGAGCTATGGCCTCCATAACCCGGCCCATGAAAACCACCTCCTGAACTGCCGGGCGGGCCATTGTCGTATTGAAACATATTGGAGTTCTTGAACTCTCGCATGATATAATAGTCCTTCCAAAGATGTGACGCTGGCTTCTCCTTTGATCCATGCTTTGGACAAGGTTGATTTAACAGACGCTCCAGATTGGGGCCTGAACCTCCGCCCCTCTGGGGTTGTTTGCCTTACGACGCTGACCGTTATCCTGAGCATTGGTGTTAGCCACAAAGTCCAAACTATTGTCGGCCTTGCGCTTACCATTATTCCCATAACCTGGCGGGTTATGCTCCTGTCCCTTGGTGTTGCCGTTTTTCTTTCCTTTCCCCGGTTTGTCCTCCTCCGAGTCAGGGTCTTTGGTATTATCTGAATTGACATATTTAACCAAAGCGGCCATAAGCGTTGACATATCATTGCAGTGACGTTTGAGCCTTCCTAACTTCTGTTTGAGCGGCAGAAACCGGCAATTGCCCTCCAACATTAACACTGCGGTATCTGCATTGATGCGGTCCGACGAATGCAGAATAGCTGAGACCCGCTTCACCCAATGGGTTGTAGACTCCCCATCCTCTTGAACACAAGCGACCAGGTCCACAATTGACATAGGCTGCTTACAAGTATCCATAAAATTCTGGATAAACCGGTGCTTTAATTCGGCCCATGATCCGACAGAGTTAGCTGGCAAGCTCTTTAACCAAGTACGAGTTGTCCCCTCCAACATCATGGTGAAGTATTTAGCACACACCGCTTCATCCACATCTAACATCTCCATTGCCATCTCATAACTTTCAACCCATGCCTCTGGTTGCAGATCGGCGGTGTAATTGGGCACTTTACGAGGTCCTTTGAAATCCTTGGGCAGTCGTACATTACACAAAGCAGGAGTAAGACACGGCACCCCTAAAGAACTGAAGATCACACCTGGCTCTATTGAAGCAGTAGGGCGAACCGGAGTAGGTTGACGAGCTGCATGCAAAGCTGCTAACTCAGCCTCTCGACGTGCATGACCGTGGTCCACCACATCCTGCGCATTAGCACCTCCACCTGCCGGGTTGTGCCCCCGCGGCGAGTTACGGTGACGTGCACTACTTGATACAGCCGGTTCATCCTCTCACGACTATGCGAATAAGCCTGCTACTGATTCAAAGCTGTTTGAAGGAGCTCTCTGGCCCGTCGTGTCCCAATCACAACTGGTGACTCGCCATCAGCTGGGAGCGCTGCTAAGCGTGAAGCAGCGTCCACAATGTTGTCTAACGGGTTGGAGTAATGCTTCGGAGGCGTCGGAACATACTGTGGTACAACGTTGTTCTGACGAGGCGGGTCCATCATGCGCGGCTGAACCGACGCTCCTGTTCTCGGCGCCTTGATACGTCCATTTTGCATCATGCTTTTATATCGACATTCATTGCATTATGGACTATTATTTCACTTTATGTCACAATACTTATGGCTATTCTCTCTTATTTTACAAGGTTTACATAAGGAGGGAGAATGCCGACAGCTGGAATTCTGGCCTGGAAAAGGAGCAAATATTAGAGACCTATTCTGCGCAACTCCAAAAGTCCTGAAACTCCATGAAACATCTTAAAATAAATAAAGAAAAATCCTCACCAAAGATGAAGGCCAGGGGACCACACCCTGCTCACGAGGGTGGGGGCGCCCCCCCTAGGGCGCGCCCCCTACCTCGTGGCCCCCCTAGTGGCTCTCCAACGTCAATCTTCTCCTATAAGAAGTCTTTCGATGAGAAAAAAACAAGGAACTTTTTGGGACGAGAATCCGCTGCCACGAGGCGGAACCTTGGCGGAACCAATCTAGAGCTCCGGCAGAGCTGTTCTGCTGGGGATACTTCCCTCCGGGAGGGGGAAATCATCACCATCGTCATCACCAACGTTCCTCTCATTGGGAGAGGGCAATCTCCATCAACATCTTCACCAGCACCATCTCATCTCCAACCCCTAGTTCATCTCTTGTGTCCAATTCTTGTTTCAAAGTCCGGGATTGGTGCTAGTAGTGTTGATTACTCCTTGTAGTTGATGCTAGTTGGTTTATTTGGTGGAAGATCATATGTTCAGATCCTATATGCATATTATTACCCCTCTGATTATGAACATGAATATGCTTTGTGAGTAATTACGTTTGTTCCTGAGGACAAGGGAGAAGTCTTGCTATTAGTAGTCATGTGAATTTGGTATTCGTTTGATATTTTGATAAGATGTATGTTGTCTAGCCTCTAGTGGTGTTATGTGAACGTTGACTACATAACACTTCACCATTATTTGGGCCTAGAGGAAGGCATTGGGAAGTAATAAGTAGATGATGGGTTGCTAGAGTGACAGAAGCTTAAACCCTAGTTTATGCGTTGCTTCGTAAGGGGCTGATATGGATCCACATGTTTCATGCTATGGTTAGGTTTACCTTAATACTTTTGTTGTAGTTGGGGATGCTTGCAATAGAGGTTAATCATAAGTGGGATGCTTGTTCAAGTAAGAACAGCACCCAAGCACCTGTCCACCCACATATCAAATTATCAAAGTATCAAACACGAATCATATGAACATGATGAAAACTAGCTTGACGATATTCCCATGTGTCCTCGGGAGCGCTTTTCCTATTATAAGAGTTTGTTCCGGCTTGTCCTTTGCTACAAAAAGGATTGGGCCACCTTGCTGCACTTTATTTACTTTTGTTACTTGTTGCTTGTTACAATTTATCTTATCACAAAACTATCTGTTACCACTTATTTCAGTACTTGCAGAGAATACCTTGCTGAAAACCGCTTATCATTTCCTTCTGCTCCTCGTTGGGTTCGACACTCTTACTTATCGAAAGGACTACGATAGATCCCCTATACTTGTGGGTCATCAAGACTCTTTTCTAGCGCCATTGCCGGGGAGTGTAGCGCCTTTGGTAGGTGGAATTTGGTAAGGAAAAATTTATATAGTGTGCTGAAATTTACTGTCACTTGTTACTATGGAAAGTAATTCTCTGAGGGGCTTGCTCGGGGTATCTTCACCCCGTCTAGTAGAGCAAAGAGTTGCTCCTCAACCTACTGAACCTATTAAAAATGAAACTCCTTTTGAATTTCCTTCGGGTATGATGGAAAAACTACTAGCTAACCCTTTTACAGGAGATGGAACAAAGCATCCTAATGAGCACTTAATATATGTGGATGAAGTTTGTGGATTATTTAAGCTTGCAGGTATACCCGATGATGTTGCTAAAAAGAAGGTCTTCCCTTTATCTTTGAAGGGAGACACATTGATATGGTATAGGCTATGTGATGATATGAAATCATGGAACTATAAAAGATTGAAATTGGAATTTCATCAAAAGTATTACCCTATGCATCTTGTTCATCGTGATCACAATTATATATATAATTTCTGGCCTCGCGAAGGAGAAAGCATCGCTCAAGCTTGGGGGAGGCTTAAATCAATGTTATATTCGTGCCCCAATCATGAGCTCTCGAGAGAAATAATTATGCACAGTTTTTATGCTCGGCTTTCTCATAATAATCAAACCATGCTCGATACTTTTTGTGCTGGCTCTTTTATGATGAAGACTATTGAATTCAGATGGAATTTATTGGATAGAATTAAACGCAACTCTGAAGATTGGGACCTCGACGAAGGTAAGGAGTCAGGTATGACACCTAAGTTTGATTGTGTTAAATCTTTTATGGACACTGATATTTTCCGTAAGTTTAGCACTAAATATGGACTTGACTCTGAGATAGTAGCTTCTTTCTGTGAATCTTTTGCTACTTATGTTGATCTCCCTAAGGAGAAGTGGTTTAAATATCATCCTCCCATAGAAGTAAAAGTAGTTGCACCTATTAAAGTTGAAGAAAAGACTGTCACTTATAATGATCCTATTGTTCCTACTTCTTATGTTGAGAAACCACCTTTCCCTGTTAGAAAAAAGGATCATGCTAAAGCTTCAACTGTTGTTCGTAAAAGCAATATTAGAACTTATACACCTCTTGAGCAAGTTAAAGTAGAACCTAACATTGCTATTGTTAAAGATCTCTTGTCTGATAATATTGATGGGCACGTTATTCAGTTCGATGGTGAAACTGCTAGAATTGCTAAGCCTTGTGATAAAGATAAACATAGACCTGTGGTAGGCGTGCCTGTTATTTCTGTTAAAATAGGAGATCATTGTTATCATGGCTTATGTGATATGGGTGCGAGTGCTAGTGTTATACCGCATACTTTATACAAAGAAATTAAGAATGAAATTGCACCTGTTGAGTTAGAAGGTATTGATGTCACAATTAAACTTGCCAATAGAGATACTATTTCACCAATTGGAATTGTTAGAGATGTTGAAGTCTTGTGTGGGAAAACTAAATATCCTGCTGATTTTCTTGTTCTTACTTATCCGCAAGATAGCTTTTGTCCCATTATATTTGGTAGACCCTTCTTGAACACTGTTAATGCTAGGATAGATTGCAAAAAGAATGTTGTTACTATTGGCTTGGATGATATGGTTCATGAGTTTAATTTCACTAAATTTAGTAAACAACATCATGAGGAAGAATTACCTAGTAAGGATGAAATTATTGGTCTTGCTTCTATTGACGTACCTCCTAGTGATCCTTTAGAACACTATTTGCTAGACCATGAAAATGATATGTTTATGAATGAAAGAAGGGAAATAGATGAAGTATTCTTTAAACAGGGACCTATTCTGCAACACAATTTGCCTGTTGAAATTTTAAGGGATCCTCCTTCACCCAAGGGTGATCCCGTGTTTGAGCTTAAACCATTACCTGATAATCTTAAATATGCTTATCTTGATGAAAAGAAGATATATCCTGTTATTATTAGTGCTAACCTTTCAGAGCATGAAGAAGAAAGATTATTGAAAACTCTGAAGAAGCATCGTGCTGCTATTGGATATACTCTTGATGATCTTAAGGGCATTAGTCCCACTCTATGTCAACATAAAATAAATTTGGAAGCAGATGCCAAACCAGTTCATGATCCTCAACGATGTCTGAATCCTAAAATGAAAGAAGTGGTAAGAAAAGAAATACTCAAGCTTCTGGAGGAAGGTATAATCTATCCCGTTGCTGATAGTCAGTGGGTAAGTCCAGTCCATTGTGTCCCTAAGAAGGGAGGTATTACTGTTGTTCCTAATGACAAAGATGAATTGATTCCACAAAGAATAATCACAGGTTATAGGATGGTAATTGATTTCCGCAAATTAAATAAAGCTACTAAGAAAGATCATTACCCCTTACCTTTTATTGATCAAATGCTAGAAAGATTATGCAAACATACACACTACTGCTTTCCAGATGGTTGTTCTGGTTTCTCTCAAATACCTGTGTCGGCTAGAGATCAATCAAAGACTACTTTTACATGCCCTTTTGGCGTATGCCTTTTGGTTTATGTAATGCACCTGCTACCTTTCAAAGATGCATGATGGCTATATTCTCTGACTTTTGTGAAAAGATTTGTGAGGTTTTCATGGATGACTTTTCCGTCTATGGTTCCTCTTTTGATGATTGTTTGAGCAATCTTGATCGAGTTTTGCAGAGATGTGAAGAAACTAATCTTGTCTTGAATTGGGAAAAGTGCCACTTTATGGTTAATGAAGGTATTGTCTTGGGGCATAAAGTTTCTGAAAGAGGTATTGAAGTTGATAAAGCCAAGGTCGATGCTATTGAAAAGATGCCATGTCCCAAGGACATCAAAGGTATAAGAAGTTTCCTTGGTCACGCTGGATTTTATAGGAGGTTCATTAAGGACTTCTCAAAAATTTCTCGGCCTCTGACTAATTTATTGCAAAAAGATATACCATTTGTCTTTGATGATGATTGTGTAGAAGCATTTGAAATACTTAAGAAAGCATTAGTCTCTGCACCTGTTGTTCAGCCACCTGATTGGAATTTACCCTTTGAAATTATGTCTGATGCTAGTGATTATGTTGTAGGTGCTGTTCTAGGGCAAAGAGTTGATAAGAAATTAAATGTTATTCATTATTCTAGTAAGACCCTAGAGAATGCTCAAAGAAATTATGCTACTACTGAAAAAGAGCTTTTAGCAGTTGTATTTGCTTGTGATAAGTTCAGACCTTATATTGTTGATTCTAAAGTAACTATTCACACTGATCATGCTGCTATTAAATACCTTATGGAAAAGAAAGATGTTAAACATAGACTTATTAGATGGGTTCTCTTGCTACAAGAATTTGATTTGCATATTGTTGATAGGAAAGGAGCTGGGAACCCCGTTGCAGACAACTTGTCTTGGTTAGAAAATATTCTTGATGACCCACTACCTATTGATGATAGCTTTCCTGATGAACAATTAAATGTTATAAGTACTTCTCATAGTACTCCTTGGTATGATGATTATGCTAATTATATTGTTGCTAAATTTATACCACCTAGCTTCACATACCAACAAAATAAAAAGTTTTTCTATGATTTGAGACATTACTTTTGGGATGACCCACATCTTTATAAAGAAGGAGTAGATGGTGTTATTAGACATTGTGTACCTGAGCATGAATAGGAACAGATCCTACGCAAGTGTCACTCCGAAGCTTATGGAGGACACCACGCTAGAGACAGAACTGCACATAAGGTATTGCAATCTGGTTTTTATTGGCCTACTCTCTTCAAGGATGCCTGTAAGTTTGTCTTGTCTTGTGATGAATGTCAAAGAATTGGTAATATTAGTAGACGTCAAGAAATGCCTATGAATTATTCTCTTGTTATTGAACTGTTTGATGTTTGGGGCTTTGATTATATGGGACCTTTTCCTGCCTCTAATGGATACACACATATTCTAGTTGCTGTTGATTATGTTACTAAGTGGGTAGAAGCTATTCCAACTAGTAGTGCTGATCACAACACTTCAATTAAAATGCTTAAAGAAGTTATTTTCCCGAGGTTTGGAGTCCCTAGATACTTAATGACTGATGGTGGTTCACACTTTATTCATGGTGCTTTCCGTAAAATGCTTGCCAAATATGATGTTAATCATAGAATTGCATATCCTTATCACTCTTAGTCTAGTGGTCAAGTAGAGTTGAGCAATAGAGAGCTCAAATTAATTTTACAAAACACTGTTAATAGGTCTAGAAAGAATTGGTCCAAGAAACTTGATGATGCATTATGGGCTTATAGAACTGCATACAAAAATCCTATGGGTATGTCTCCGTATAAAATGGTTTATGGAAAAGCATGTCACTTACCTCTCGAACTAGAACATAAGGCATATTGGGCTATTAAAGAGCTCAACTATGATTTTAAACTTGCCGGTGAGAAGAGGTTATTTGATATTAGCTCACTTGATGAATGGAGAACCCAAGCTTATGAAAATGCCAAGTTGTTTAAAGAAAAAGTTAAAAGATGCCATGACAAAAGGATACAAAAGCGTGAGTTTAATGTAGGTGATTATGTATTGCTATACAACTCTCGTTTAAGATTTTTTGCAGGAGAACTTCTCTCTAAATGGGAAGGCCCCTACGTTATCGAGGAGGTCTATTGTTCTGGTGCCATAAAAACCAACAACTTTGAAGGCACAAATCCGAAGGTGGTAAACGGTCAAAGAGTCAAACATTATATCTCAGGTAATCCCATAAATGTTGAAACCAATATTATTGAAACCGTAACCCCAGAGGAATACATAAGGGACACCTTCCGGAACGTTTCAGACTCCGAAAAGGAATAGGTATGTGGTACGGTAAGTAAAGTGACTCCAAAACAATTTTTAAGGCAATATTTCTCCGTTTTGGAATATTTAGAAAAATAGAAAAATAAGTAGCAGTCCGGGAAGGACACGAGGGCCCCACGAGGGTGGTGGGCGCGCCCTACCCCCTGGGTGCGCCCCCTACCTCGTGTGCCTTCCGGACTCCGTTTTCTTGCACGATATGTATTTTGGTTGGTAAAAATTCATTATATAACCTCCCGAAGGTTTTGACTCCCGTATCACGCAAACCTCCTTTGTTCTTGTTTCGAGCTGTTTTTCTGACAGATCTAGGTTATCATGACGGCCCCAAGCGCCTCCAAGGACAAGTTCTTCGAGAAGGTCATCAATCCTTACCTCGCGGAGGTGCTGCGACACCCTCAAACCATTGAGTTGCGTGATGGGTTGCTGCACATCCGCGATGAAGAGGGACCAAAGGGGACCGGAAGCATGGAGACGAGGCTCGAAGCAGTGGAGCAACAAGTTTTCAAGTGCCAAGGGATGGTAGAACGTGGACTCAACTCTAACCACATGATGATCGCGGAGTTCACTAGCAACCACAAGTTGGATGCTGACAACATCGGGGAGACTATCTTCAAGCTTCATGAGAAGATCGAGCACCTCCAAGCCCAAATCTATGACCTGCAAAACCAAAACTGTGAGTATGAATATAGATTCAAAAGGATGAGTTTGGCTGTAGATTTGAGGATCCCGGAGACTCGATCATCTTTCTATGATGGAGAACCTATGCCTTGGAAGATGGACGCAAGGCCCGCATCATCTACAACACCTCCACCTTCTTCACTGACAAAGGAGATATAATCACATGGGTATGGGCACTCCCCTTGGCAACTGCCAAGCTTGGGGGAGGTGCCTCGGTATCGTATCACAATCACAACTCCTATCTTTACCGTTTTTTATTAGTTCGATCCTATTAGTAGTATCTTGATCTAGTAGAATAAATTTTATGGCATGATCTAGTTTTGAGTTTTGCTTTATGATCTTGTAATCGAATCCGTGAGCTATATATAATAAAGATTAGTGTTGAGTCAAGAGATTGGGGGAGGTGCCTCGGTATAGAAAGAGTATGTTGATTAAAAGTTGTTGGGAGTTGGCAGACATAGCTTTGGTGATTGTTGCAATTAATAGGAAGTAATAAGGAAAGAGAGGTTTCACATATAGATATATTGTCATTGACATCTTTTATGATTGGGAGCACTCATTAAAATATGACATGCTAAAGAGTTGATGTTGGACAAGGAAGACAACATAATGAGTTATGTCTTTCTTATATCTAAGATAAATTATGTTGTCATGGATCCTCTAACTTGTTGAGCTTGCCTTTCCCCCTCATGCTAGCCAAATTCTTAGCACCAAGTAGAAATACTACTTGTGCTTCCAAATACCCTTAAACCAGTTTTGCCATGAGAGTCCACCCTATCTACCTATGGATTGAGTAAGATCCTTCAAGTAAGTTGTCATCGGTGCAAAGCAATAGAAGTTGCTCTAAATATGTATGATTAATTGGTGTGGGAGAAATAAGCTTTATACTATCTTGTGATGTGGAAGTAATAAAAGCGACGGACTGCATAATAAAGGTTCATATCACAAGGGGCAATATAAAGTGACGTTCTTTCGCATTGAGATTTTATGCATCCAACCATAAAAGCGCATGGCAACCTCTGCTTCCCTCTGCGAAGGGCCTATCCTTTATTATTATCTTCTACCTTATGTAAGAGTCATGGTGATCTTCACCTTTTCTTTTTCATCTTATCCTTTGGCAAGCTCAGCATGTTGGAAAGAACATGATATATATATATATATCTAATTGGATGTCGGGGGGCATGAACCATTATTGTTGACATTACCCTTGAGGTAAAAGGTTGTGGGGTAAAACTATAAGCCCCTATCTTTCTCTGTGTCCGATTAAAACTTCATAACCACAATTATTGCGTGAGTGTTAGCAATTATGAAGGACTAAATGATAGTTGAGTATGTGGACTTGCTTTTTAGCTCTGACATAGACTCTTTCCGATGTTATGATAAATTGCAATTGCTTCAATGACTGAGATTATAGTTTGTCGGAGCCCAATAAGGTTTATGATTTATACTTTTGCATTGTGAATAGATCATCATTTGAACATAAGTAATCATATGACAAAATCTATATATGTTGCTGTTATGAGAATAATCATGATGCCTTCATGTCCGTATTTTGCTTTTATCAACGCCTCTACCTCTAAACATGAGGACATATTTATTGTTATCGGTTTTTCACTTGAGGACAAGCGAGGTCAAAGCTTGGGGGAGTTGATACGTCCATTTTGCATCATGCTTTTATATCGGTATTTATTGCATTATGGACTGTTATTTCACTTTATGTCACAATACTTATGGCTATTCTCTCTTATTTTACAAGGTTTACATAAGGAGGGAGAATGCGGGCAGCTGGAATTCTAGGCTGGAAAAGGAGCAAATATTAGAGACCTATTCTGCGCAAATCCAAAAGTCCTGAAACTCCACGAAACATCTTAAAATAAATAAATAAAAATCCTCGCCAAAGATGAAGGCCGGGGGCCCACACCCTGCTCACGAGGGTGGGGGCGCCCCCCCTAGGGCGCGCCCCCTACCTCGTGGGCCCCCTAGTGGCTCTCCGACGTCAATCTTCTCCTATAAGAAGTCTTTCGATGAGAAAAAAACAAGAAGGAACTTTTCGGGACGAGACTCCACCGCCACGAGGCGGAACCTTGGCGGAACCAATCTAGAGCTCCGACAGAGCTGTTCTGCCGGGGATACTTCCCTCCGGGAGGGGGAAATCATCACCATCGTCATCACCAACGCTCCTCTCATCGGGAGAGGGCAATATCCATCAACATCTTCACCAGCACCATCTCATCTCCAATCCCTAGTTCATCTCTTGTATCCAATTCTTGTCTCAAAGTCCAGGATTGGTGCTAGTAGGTTGCTAGTAGTGTTGATTACTCCTTGTAGTTGATGGTAGTTGGTTTATTTGGTGGAAGATCATATGTTCAGATCCTATATGCATATTATTACCCCTCTGATTATGAACATGAATATGCTTTGTGAGTAATTACGTTTGTTCCTGAGGACAAGGGAGAAGTCTTGCTATTAGTAGTCATGTGAATTTGGTATTCGTTTGATATTTTGATAAGATGTATGTTGTCTAGCCTCTAGTGGTGTTACGTGAACATCGACTACATAACACTTCACCATTATTTGGGCCTAGAGGAAGGCATTGGGAAGTAATAAGTAGATGATGGGTTGCTAGAGTGACAGAAGCTTAAACCCTAGTTTATGCGTTGCTTCGTAAGGGGCTGATTTGGATCCACATGTTTCATGCTATGGTTAGGTTTACCTTAATACTTTTGTTGTAGTTGCGGATGCTTGCAATAGAGGTTAATCATAAGTGGGATGCTTGTTCAAGTAAGAACAGCACCCAAGCACCGGTCCACCCACATATCAAATTATCAAAGTATCGAACGCGAATCATATGAACGTGATGAAAACTAGCTTGACGATATTCCCATGTGTCCTCGGGAGCGCTTTTCCTATTATAAGAGTTTGTTCCGGCTTGTCCTTTGCTACAAAAAGGATTGGGCCACCTTGCTGCACTTTATTTACTTTTGTTACTTGTTGCTCGTTACAATTTATCTTATCACAAAACTATCTGTTACCACTTATTTCAGTACTTGCATAGAATACCTTGCTGAAAACCGCTTAGCATTTCCTTCTGCTCCTCGTTGGGTTCGACACTCTTACTTCTCGAAAGGACTACGATAGATCCCCTATACTTGTGGGTCATCACGCCTCCGTACGGTTCACCACTGGCTGGTTACTAGTCCCTGCTCCTAGCGCGTTGAAGAGATTTCTTGGCTCATAACCCGGCGGGAGGTGCGATCGGTACCTTCTTCTCATGACCTCCTTTGAGGCATTCTGGTCCAGCCTAAGCCGGTAGGCGTGAGCTTCCAACTCGGCCCGTTCCGTAGCCATCCTGGCGTTCTCTGCTGCCAGGTCCGCTTTAGCCTGAGTTATCTGATCTTTTCACCTTTGCAATCTCCGCATTATGCTAATCTCAGGCTGCTGCGTCCACCTCCGCAGCCATCAATGTTGCCAGAGCGTCGAACAAATCAGACAAAACTTGAGCGGGAGGCGGCGCTGAGCCCCCTGCTCCCGCTGGCGTCACTGTTTCTGAACCAGAAAACATTGCCGCGGCGGTGGATGAATGATGCGCTGGTTGTGTACCGGCCATGAAGATAGCGACCCGGTTTGGCAGATCGAGGGGGTCCGAAATACTGTTGCCATTGGAACCTCCGCTAATCCGTCCGTCCTGCAACTGATACAGTGATTCAGTCTCGCCGGTTGAAGACTCGTCATCAGAACAGACAACGGTTTCTTCATCAAACGTCGGTGCATCCTCATATTCCGCCCCATGGATGACGCCTACGAAGACATGCCTTGCTGCGGGCTGAAACAGGGAAGGGCTTGCATGCTGATCCGTCTCGATGATGTCGGTGCAGGTGTTCGGCTCAGGGCCCGGTTCGCCGATCTTATCGATGAAGACGTGGATCCCACCAAAGGGGACCCGGTACCCGTATTTGATTGAACCAGCCTCGGGACCCCATCCTGCGTCGTCGATGTAGAGCTTGCCGCGACAACTCTTCATCATCTGGCCCACGGCGTATCTCTTGAGTCCATCAAAGCTGCCCTTCAAGAACTCTAAACCATCATGCGATAGCCCCACGGTGGGTGCCAACTGTCGTGGGTTTGTCACGGCAGATGTCCTTGTGAAAGGACTTAGTCGTGGAGCCATCGCTACGGGTTAGCTTAAAGGGGTTAAACCGGACAAGGGACACGAGGGATTTTATACTAGTTCGACCCCTTCGGTGAAGGTAAAAGCCTACGTCTAGTTGTGATTGGTATTGCTAGGGTTTCGATGACCAGGGAGCGAATCCGCTTTGCCTGGCTCTCGAGTTGTTATCTGTTGTCCCTCAACCGCGGTCAGGTCGTCCCTTTATATACATAGGTTGACGCCCGCCGGTTTACAGAGTCCCGAGGCTGGATCATAACACATGTCCAGCTCGGTCTCTATCCTTCTAACTTACAATACAAGTTACATGATAGAGTCGGTTTACATCTACAGGCTTTAACCCGCCTTTGGGCCTTGGGCCTTCGTAAAGCGCCACCATCTTCACGTCTTCATGGGCTTCTATCTTCATGGAGCTAACTCGGCCACTCCTAGCTGGTTTACCTCCAGTAATCATATCCCCAACAAAGGGTCTACCAAATATAATGGGACAAAAGTCATCTTGTGGGGAAGCAAGAATAAGAAAATCAGTAGGATATTTAATTTTCCCACACAAGACTTCAACATCTCTAACAATCCGAAGTGGTGAAATAGTATCTCTATTGGCAAGCTTAATAGTAACATCAATATCTTCTATCTCAGCAGGTGCAATATCATGCATAATTTCTTTATATAAAGTATAAGGTATTGCACTAACACTAACACCCATATCACATAAGCCATGATAACAGTGATCTCCTATTTTAACAGAAACAGCAGGCATGCCAACAATAGGTCTATGTTTATTTTTAGTATCGGGTCTAGCAATTCTAGCACCTTCATCACATAAGTAAATAACATGCACATCAATATTATCAACCAAGAGATCCTTAACCATAGAAATATTAGTTCAACTTTAATTTGCTCAGAGGGTGTAGGTGTTCTAGCATTACTCTTATGAACCACAGTTAAAACTTGAGCATGATCCTTTATTCTAACAGGGAAAGGTGGTCTCTCAATATAAGCGGTAGGAAGAATAGGATCAACATTATAAGTGATAGTATTTTCTTCAACTTTAATAGGTTCAACTACTTTTACTTTAATGGGAGGATGATTTTTAAATCACTTCTCCTTAGGGATATCAACATGAGTAGCAAATGATTCACAGAAAGAAGCTACTATCTTGTAGTCAAGTCCATATTTAGTGCTAAAGTCACGAAAAGCATCACTATCCATAAAAGATTTAACACAATCAAACTTAGGTGTTATACCTGACTCCTTACCTTCTCGAGTTCCCAATCTTCAGAGTTGCGTTTAATTCTTTCTAATAAATCCCATCTGAATTCAATAGTCTTCATCATAAACGATCCAGTACAAGAAGTATCGAGCATGGAGCGATTATTGAGAGAAAGCCGAGCATAATTTTTTTGAATAATAATTTCTCTTGAGAGCTCATGATTGGGGCATGAATATAACATTTATTAAGCCTCCCCCAAGCTTGAGAGATACTTTCTCCTTCACGAGGCCAAAAATTGTATATATAATTACGATCATGATGAACCAGATGCATAGGATAAAACTTCTGATGAAATTCCAATTTCAATCGGTTGTAGTTCCATGATCCAATATCATCACATAGCCTAAACCATGTCAATGCCTTTCCCTTCAAAGATAAAGGGAAGACCTTCTTCTTGATAACATCCTCAGGCATACCTGCAAGCTTAAATAATCCACAAACTTCATCCACATAGATTAGGTGCATATCGGGATGTAATGTTCCATCTCCTGTAAAAGGATTAGCTAGCGGTTTCTCTATCATACCCGAAGAAATTTCAAAGTAAACATTTTCAGTAGGATCAGTAGGTTGAGGAGCAACTCTTTGCTCTATTGGTCGGGGTGAAGATACCCCGAACAAGCCCCTCAAAGGATTATTTTCCATAGTAACAAGTGATAGTAAATTTTAGTACACTATATAAATTTTTCCTTACCAAATTCCACCTACCAAAGGCGCTTCACTCCCCGACAACGGCGCCAGCAAAGAGTCATGATGACCCGCAAGTATAGGGGATCTATCGTAGTCCTTTCGATAAGTAAGAGTGTCGAACCCAACGAGGAGCAGAAGGAAATAAAAAGCAGTTTTCAATAAGGTATTCTCTGCAAGCACTGAAATTATCGGTAACAGAAAGTTTTGTGATAAGGTAATTCCTAACGGGTAACAAGTAACAAAAGTAAACAAGGTGCAGCAAGGTGGCCCAATCCTTTTTATAGCAAAGGACAAGGCTGGACAAACTCTTATATGAAGGAAAGCGCTCCCGAGGACACATGGGAATTATCATCAAGCTTGTTTTCATCATGCTCATATGATTCATGTTCATTACTTTGATAATTTGATATATGGGTGGACCAGTGCTTGTGTACTGCCCTTCCTTGGACAAGCATCCCACTTATGATTAACCCCCCTCGCAAGCATCCGCAACTAAGAAAGAAGAATTAAGGTAAACCTAACTATAGCATGAAACATATGGATCCAAATCAGCCCCTTACGAAGCAACGCATAAACTAGGGTTTAAGCTTCTTTCACTCTAGCAACCCATCATCTACTTATTACTTCCCAATGCCTTCCCCTAGGCCCAAACAATGGTGAACTGTCATGTAGTCGACGTTCACATAACACCACTAGAGGAAAGACAACATACATCTCATCAAAATATCGAATGAGTACCAAATTCACATGACTACTTATAACAAGACTTCTCCCATGTCCTCGGGAACAAACGTAACTACTCACAAATCATATTCACGTTCATAATCAGAGGGGCATTAATGTGCATAAAGGATCTGAACATATAATCTTCCACCGAATAAACCAACTAGCATCAACTACAAGGAGTAATCAACAACACTAGCAACCCACATGTACCAATCTGAGGTTTTGTGACAAAGATCGGATACAAGAGATGAACTAGGGTTCGAGAGGAGATGGTGTTGGTGAAGATGTTGATGGAGATTGAGCCCCTCCCTATGAGAGGATCGATGGTGATGACGATGGTGACGATTTCCCCCTCCCGGAGGGATGTTTCCCCGGCAGAACAGCTCCGCCGGAGCCCTAGATTGGTTCCTCCAAGGTTCCGCCTCGAGACGGCGACGCTTCGTCCCGAAAGCTTCCTTTTGATTTTTTCCAGGTCAAAAGCCACCTTATACCAGAAGACGGGCATCGGGGGGCTTCCAGGTGGCCCACGAGGCAGGGGGGCGCATCCATGGAGGTAGGGCGCGTCCTCCACCCTCGATGACAGTGGGTGGCCCACCTTTGGTGCTTTCTTCGCCCAATATTTTTAATATATTCCAAAACTGACTTTTGTGGAGTTTCAGGACATTTGGAGTTGTGCGGAATAGGTCTCTAATATTTGCTGCTTCTCCAGCCCAGAATTCCAGCTGCCGGCATTCTCCCTCTTCATGTAAACCTTGTAAAATAAGAGAGAAAAGTCATAAGTATTGTGACATAATGTGTAATAACAGCCCATAATGCAATAAATATCGATATAAAAGCTTTGATGCAAAATGGGCGTATCACCTATGCTTCGGCTATAGGTTCTATCATGTATGCAATGCTATGTACCAGACCTGATGTGTGCCTTGTTATTAGTTTAGCAGGGAGGTACCAAAGTAATTCAGGAGTGGATCACTGGACAACGGTCAAGAACATCCTGAAATACCTGAAAAGGACTAAGTATATGTTTCTCGTTTATGGAGGTTACAAAGAGCTCGTCGTAAATGGTTATGTCGATGCAAGTTTTGACACTAATCCGGATGACTCTAAGTCATAGAGCGGATATGTATTTTTATTAAATGGAGGAGCTATAAGTTGCTGCAGTTCCAAGAAGAGCGTCGTGGCGGGATCTACGTGCAAAGCGGAGTACATAGCTGCTTTAGAAGCAGCAAATGAAGGAGTCTGGATGAAGGAGTTCATATACGATCTAGGTGTCATAACTAGTGCATCGGGTCCAATAAAAATCTTTTGTGACAATACTGGTGCAATTGCCTTGGCAAAGGAATCCAGATTTCACAAGAGAACCAAGCACGTCAAGAGACGCTTCAATTCCATCCGCGATCAAGTCGAGGAAGGAGACATAGAGATTTGCAAGATACATACAAATCTGAATGTTGCAGACCCGTTGACTAAGCCTCTTTCACGAGCAAAACATGATCAACACCAAGACTCCATGGGTGTTAGAATCATTACAATGTAATCTAGATTATTGACTCTAGTGCAAGTGGGAGACTGAAGGAAATATGCCCTAGAGGCAATAATAAAGTTGTTATTTATATTTCCTTATATCATGATAAATGTTTATTATTCATGCTAGAATTGTATTAACCGGAAACTTAGTACATGTGTGAATACATAGACAAACAGAGTGTGACTAGTATGCCTCTACTTGACTAGCTCGTTAATCAAAGATGGCTAAGTTTCCTAACCATAGACATGAGTTGTCATTTGATAAACGGGATCACATCATTAGAGAATGATGTGATTGACATGACCCATCCATTAGCTTAGCACTATGATCGTTTAGTTTATTGCTATTGCTTTCTTCATAACTTATACATGTTCCTATGACTATGAGATTATGTAACTCCCAAATACCGGAGGAACACTTTGTGTGCTATCAAACATCACAATGTAACTGGGTGATTATAAAGATGCTCTACAGGTGTCTTCTATGGTGTTCGTTGAGTTGGCATAGATCGAGATTAGGATTTGTCACTCCAATTGTCGGAGAGGTATCTCTGGGCCATCTCGGTAATGCACATCACTATAAGCCTTGCAAGCAATGTGACTAAATGAGTTAGTTGCGGGATGTTGCATTACGAAACGAGTAACGAGACTTGTCGGTAACAAGATTGAACTAGGTATGATGATACCGACGATCGAATCTTGGGCAAGTAACATACCAATGACAAAGGGAACAACGCATGTTGTTATGCGATTTGACCGATAAATATCTTCGTAGAATATGTAGGAACCAATATGAGCATCCAGGTTCCGCTATTGGTTATTGACCGGAGATGAGTCTCGGTCATGTCTACATAGTTCTCGAACCCGTAGGGTCCGCACGCTTAAAGTTCGATAACAATATGTATTATGAGTTATGTGATTTGATGTACCGAAGGTTGTTGGGAGTCCCGGATGTGATCATAGACATGACGAGGAGTCTCGAAATGGTCGAGACATAAAGATTGATATATTGGAAGGTTATGTTTGGACACCGGGAAGGTTTCTGATAGGTTTGGGCATCTTTTTGGAGTACCGGGGGGTTACCAGAACCCCCCAGGGGGCTAATGGGCCTTCATGGGCTTTAGTGGAAGAGAGGAGGAGGTGGCTAAGAGGAGGGGTGCGCCTGATGTCTACTACACAACCTTCTTCTTGTAGACGTTGTTGGGCCTCCAAGTGCAGAGGTTTGTAGGACAGTAGCAAATTTCCCTCAAGTGGATGACCTATGGTTTATCAATCCGTAGGAGGCGTAGGATGAAGATGGTCTCTCTCAAGCAACCCTGCAACCAAATAACAAAGAGTCTCTTGTGTCCCCAACACACCCAATACAATGGTAAATTGTATAGGTGCACTAGTTCGGCGAGGAGATGGTGATACAAGTGGTATATGGATAGTAGACATGGGTATTTGTAATCTGAAATTATAAAAACAACAAGGTAACTAATGATAAAAGTGAGCGTAAACGGTATTGCAATGCGTTGAAACAAGGCCTAGGGTTCATACTTTCACTAGTGCAAGTCCTCTCAACAATAATAACATAATTGTATCACATAACTATCCCTCAACATGCAACAAAGAGTCACTCCAAAGTCACTAATAGCGGAGAACGAACGAAGAGATTATGGTAGGGTACGAAACCACCTCAAAGTTATTCTTTCCAATCAATCCGGTGGGCTATTCCTATAAGTGTCACAAACAGCCCTAGAGTTCGTACTAGAATAACAACTTAAGACACGAATCAACCAAAACCCTAATGTCACCTAGATACTCCAATGTCACCTCAAGTATCCTTGGGTATGATTATATGATATGCATCACACAATCTCGGATTCATCTATTCAAACCAACACAAAGGACCTCAAAGAGTGCCCTAAAGTTCCTACCAGAGAATCACGACGAAAACGTGTGCCAGCTCCTATGCATAGGTTCATGGGCGGAACCCGCAAGTTGATCACCAAAACATACATCAAGTGAATCACGTGGTATCCCATTGTCACCACAGATACGCACGGCAAGACATACAACAAGTGTTCTCAAATCTTTAAAGACTCAATCCGATAAGATTACTTCAAAGGGGACACTCAATTCATTACAAGAGAGTAGAGGGGGAGAAAACACCATAGGATCCAACTATAATAGCAAAGCTCGCGATACATCAAGATCGTATCACCTCAAGAACACGAGACAGAGAGAGATCAAACACATAGCTACTGGTACATACCCTTAGCCCCGAGGGAGAACTACTCCCTCCTCGTCATGGAGAGCACCAGGATGATGAAGATGGCCACCGGAGAGGGATTGCCCCCTCTGGCAGGGTGCCGGAACGGGTCTAGATTGGCTTTCGATGGCTACGGAGGCTTCTGGCAGCGGAACTCCCGATCTATTGTGCTCTCCGGTGTTTTAGGGTATATGGAGATATATAGGCGGAAGAAGTACGTCAGGGGGGCCACGAGGGGCTCACGAGGGTGGAGGGCGCGCCCAGGGGGGGTGGGCGCGCCCCCCTGCCTCGTGACCTCCTCGCAGATCCCCCGACGTGCACTCCAAGTCTTCTGGGCTTCTTTCCTTCCAAAAATGAGTTCCGTGAAGTTTCAGGTCAATTAGACTCCGTTTGATTTTCCTTTTCTTCGAAACCCTAAAACAAGGTAAAAACATAAACTGGCACTGGGCTCTGGGTTAATAGGTTAGTCCCAAAAAATGATATAAAAGTGTATAATAAAGCCCATAAACATTCAAAACAGTAGATAATATAGCATGGAGCAATCAAAAATTATAGATACGTTGGGGACGTATCAGCATCCCCAAGCTTAATTCCTGCTCGTCCTCGAGTAGGTAAATGATAAAAGAAAGAATTTTTGATGTGGAATGCTAGTTGGCATAATTTCAATGTAATTCTTCTTAATTGTGGTATGAATATTCAGATCCATAAGATTTATGACAAAAGTTCATATTGACATAAAAGATGATAATACTTCAAGCATACTAACTAAGCAATTATGTCTTCTCAAAATAACATGGCCAAAGAAAGTTCATCCCTACAAATCATATAGTTTAGTCATGTTTCATTTTCGTCACACAAGAATGCTCTCATCATGCACGACCCCGATGACAAGCCAAGCAATTGTTTCATACTTTAGTAATCTCAAACCTATAAACTTTCACGCAATATATGAGCGCGAGCCATGGACATAGCACTATGGGTGGAATAGAATATAATGAGGGGGTTATGTGGAGAAGACAAAAAGGGAGAAAGTCTCACATCAACGAGGCTAATCAATGGGCTGTGGAGATGCCCACCGATTGATGTTAATGTAAGGAGTAGGGATTGCCATGCAACGGATGCACTAGATCTATAAATGTATGAAAGCTCAACAAAAGAAACTAAGTGGGTGTGCATCCAACTTGCTTGCTCACGAAGACCTAGGGCACTTGAGGAGGCTCATTGTTGGAATATACAAGCCAAGTTCTATAATGAAAATTCCCAGTAGTATATGAAAGTGATAACTCAAGAGACTCTCTATATGAAGAACATGGTGCTACTTTGAAGCACACGTGTGGAAAAAAGGATAGTAGCATTGCCCCTTTTTATTATTTTTCTATTTTTTTGGGCCTTTTTTATTTGGCCTTTTTTTGGGACAATGCTCTATTGAATGATGATCATCACACTTCTATTTATTTACAACTCAATGATTACAACTCGATACTAGAACAAAGTATGACTCTATATGGATGCCTCCGGCGGTGTACCGGGATATGCAATGAATCAAGAGTGACAAGTATGAAAAATTATGAACGGTGGCTTTGCCACAAATACTATGTCAACTACATGATCATGCTAAGCAATATGACAATGATGAATGTGTCATGATAAACTGGATGGTGGAAAATTGCATGGCAATATATCTCGGAATGGCTATGGAAATGCCATAATAGGTAGGTATAGTGGCTGTTTTGAGGAAGATATAAGGAGGTTTATGTGTGAAAGAGCGTATCATATCACGGGGTTTGAATGCACCCGCGAAGTTTGCGCCAACTCTCAATGTGAGAAAGGGCAATGCACGGTACCGAAGAGGCTAGCAAAGATGGAAGGGTGAGAGTGTGTATAATCCATGGACTCAACATTAGTCATAAAGAACTCACATACTTATTGCAAAAGTCTACAAGTCATCAAAAACCTCGGCACTATGCGCATGCTCCTAGGGGGATAGATTGGTAGGAAAAAACCATCGCTCGTCCCCGACCGCCACTCATAAGGAGGACAATCAAATAACACCTCATGTTTCAAATTTGTTACACAACATTTACCATACGTGCATGCTACGGGACTTGCAAACTTCAACACAAGCATTTCTCAATTTCACAACTACTCAACTAGCACGACTTTGATATTATTACCTCCATATCTCAAAACAATCATCAAGCCTCAAACTTCTCTTAGTATTCAATACTCTATATGAAAGTTTTTACTAATCTTGTATACCTAGCACATTAGGATTTTAAGCAAATTACCATGCTATTTAAGACTCTCAAAATAATCTAAGTGAAGCATGAGAGTTCATCTATTTCTTCAAAATAAAACTACCACCATGCTCTAAAAGATATAAGTGAAGCACTAGAGCAAATGACAAACTACTCCGAAAGATATAAGTGAAGATCAATGAGTAGTCAAATAATTATGCAACTATGTGAAGACTCTCTAACATTTAATAATTTCAGATCTTGGTATTTTATTCAAACAGCAAGCAAAGCAAAATAAAATTAAATGACGCTCCAAGCAAAACACATATCATGTGGCGAATAAAAATATAGCTCCAAGTAAAGTTACCGATGAATGAAGACGAAAGAGGGGATGCCTTCCGGGGCATCCCCAATCTTAGGCTCTTGGTTTTCCTTGAATATTACCTTGGGGTGCCTTTGGCATCCCCAATCTTAGGCTCTTGCCACTCCTTATTCCATAGTCCATCGAATCCTTACCCAAAACTTGAAAACTTCACAACACAAAACTTAACAGAAAACTCGTAAGCTCCGTTAGTATAAGAAAATAAATCACCACTTCAAGGTACTGTAATGAACTCATTCTTTATTTATATTGGTGTTAAACCTACTGTATTCCAACTTCTCTATGGTTTATAAACTATTTTACTAGCCATAGATTCATCCAAATAAGCAAACAACACATCGAAAATAGAATCTGTCAAAAACAGAACATTCTGTAGTAATCTGGATCAAACGTATACTTATGGAACTCATAAAATTATAAAATAAATTTCTGGACCTGAGTAATTTATATATTAATCATCTGCAAAAAGAATTAACTAAATAGAACTCTCCAAATAAAAATGGCAGCAATTCTCGTGAGCGCTAAAGTTTCTGTTTTTTACAGCATGATCAACAATACTTTCCCAAAGTCTTCCCAACGGTTCTACTTGGCACAAACACTAATTAAAACATAAAAACTCAATCATAATAGAGGCTAGATAAATTATTTATTACTAAACAGGAGCAAAAATCAAGGAACTAAAATAAAATTGGGTTGCCTCCCAGCAAGCGCTATCGTTTAATGCCCCTAGCTAGGCATGATGATTTCAATGATGCTCATATAAAGGATAAGAATTGAAACATAAAGAGAGCATCATGAAGAATATTGCTAATACATTTAAATCTAACCCACTTCCTATGCATATGGGTTTTGTGAGCAAACAACTTATGGGAACAATAATCAACTAGCATAGGAAGGCAAAACAAGCATAACTTCAAAACTTTAAGCACATAGAGAGGAAACTTTATATTATTGCAATTCCTACAAGCATATGTTCCTCCCTCATAATAATTTTCGGTAGCATCATGAATGAATTCAATTATATAACCAGCACTTAAAGCATTCTTTTCATGATCTACAAGCATAGAAAATTTATTACTCTCCACATAAGCAAAATTCTTCTCATTCGGAATAGTGGGAGTATCATAAGAAACTCGAATACTATAAATTGTTTCCACATTAAAAGAGTAATGTTCAGAAAAGGGGTAACCATAATCATGACAAGTTTTATAAATATAATCACTACTTTTTATAGCATAAGTATCATCACAATAATCATCATAAGTAGGAGGCATGCTATCATCATTATAAATTTGCATATCAAAACTTGGGAGACTAAAAATATCATCTTCATTAAACGTAGCATCCCCAAGCTTGGGACAAACATTAATTGCAGCAAATATATTCTCAAAAACATCATCTTCATCAAACATAGCATCCCCAAGCTTGGGCCTTTTCATATCATAAGCATAATCACTCTCATCATTAATAGTATGGATAGCACCAATAGTATAGCAATTATCATATTCTTCCAAGCAAGTGCCAAAAAGATTTTCAAGATCATAAGAAGTATCATTATCTTCCTCAATTATATTTTCATGAGGCACAATAGTAAAAGGAGCAGCATTATTTGGGAGATATATCTTTTTACCTCTCTTCCTTTTTCTTTTCTTCTTCTTCACCACATCATGTGTGGGTTCAATCCTCTTTTTGGAGCTCCTTATTAATGAGATTGGTTGAATAGGAGGCTCCTCCTCGTTACCTGATTCATCATAAGAAATAATAGGAGGATATTGGGAAGTATCTTCCCTTTCATTAGTATTCTCTTCATCTTCTATTTGTTTTCTTTTCTTTATGTAGTTGGCAATATAAGGATTTTCAATGCAATTCACCGCACAATACATATAAATTTTCTCTAGATCAAAATGAAGAACTTTATCAAGGGAAAATTTTGGAATATCCTTAGCTATACGTTTAATTTCTTCATAACCCAAGAGCAAACTAAGTTCATTATGATGTGCAAGAGAAATCAAGTCATCACAATTTTTGGATACGGTACGATCATGAAACAATTTGCATTGGGTACTGAAATGATCATGTTCATTGCAAAGTTCACAAGTATGGCTAAGAAAATTTAAATTTCAGCACATTCATCTAGCCTTTCTTGCAACCATTTAGTTTCTAAATACTTATGCCTCTTGCAGTATCTATCTTCCCTATTTGGTGTGTACTTACAAACCCAATGTACTCCACAAAAATTGACATGTTTGTAGGAGACTTTTCATCATAACTAGTGCAATAATCATTAGTATCATGGATATACAAAGAATTCGTACTAACAACATTGCAATCATGCTCATCATTCAAAAATTTAGTGCCAAACATTTTATAGATTTCTTCTTCTAGCACTTGAGCACAATTATCCTTTCCATCATACTCACGAAAGATATTAAAAAGGTGAAGCGTATGAGACAAACTCAATTCCATTTTTTATAGTTTTCTTTTATAAACTAAACTAGTGATAAAACAAGAAACTAAAAGACTCGATTGCAAGATCTAAAGATATACCTTCAAACACTCACCTCCCCGGCAACAGCGCCAGAAAAGAGCTTGATGTCTACTACACAACCTTCTTCTTGTAGACATTGTTGGGCCTCCAAGTGCAGAGGTTTGTAGGACAGTAGCAAATTTCCCTCAAGTGGATGACCTAAGGTATCAATCCGTAGGAGGCGTAGGATGTAGATGGTCTCTCTCAAGCAACCCTGCAACCAAATAACAAAGAGTCTCTTGTGTCCCCAACACACCCAATACAATGGTAAATTGTATAAGTGCACTAGTTCGACGAAGAGATGGTGATACAAGTGGTATATGGATAGTAGATATGGGTATTTGTAATCTTAAATTATAAAAACAGCAAGGTAACTAATGATAAAAGTGAGCGTAAATGGTATTGCAATGCGTCGAAACAAGGCCTAGGGTTATAACTTTCACTAGTGCAAGTCCTCTCAACAATAATAACATAATTGGATCACATAACTATCCCTCAACATGCAACAAAGAGTCACTCCGAAGTCACTAATAGCGGAGAACGAACGAAGAGATTATGGTAGGGTACGAAACCACCTCAAAGTTATTCTTTCCAATCAATCCGGTGGGCTATTCCTATAAGTGTCACAAACAGCCCTAGAGTTCGTACTAGAATAACACCTTAAGACACAAATCAACCAAAACCCTAATGTCACCTAGATACTCCAATGTCATCTCAAGTATCCATGGGTATGATTATATGATATGCGTCACACAATCTTGGATTCATCTATTCAAACCAACACAAAGGACCTCAAAGAGTGCCCCAAAGTTCCTACCAGAGAATCACGACGAAAACATGTGCCAACCCCTATGCATAGGTTCATGGGTGGAACCCGCAAGTTGATCACCAAAACATACATCAAGTGAATCACGTGGTATCCCATTGTCACCGCAGACACGCACGACAAGACATACATCAAGTGTTCTCAAATCTTTAAAGACTCAATCCGATAAGATTACTTCGAAGGGGAAACTCAATTCATTACAAGAGAGTAGAGGGGGGAGAAAACATCATAGGATCCAACTATAATAGCAAAGCTCGCGATACATCAAGATCATATCACCTCAAGAACACGAGAAAGAGAGAGAGATCAAACACATAGCTACTGGTACATACCCTCAGCCCCGAGGGAGAACTAATCCCTCCTCGTCATGGAGAGCACTGGGATGATGAAGATGGCCACCGGAGAGGGATTGCCCCCTCCGGCAGGGTGTCGAAACGGGTCTAGATTGGCTTTCGGTGGCTACGGAGGCTTCTGGCGGTGGAACTCCCGATCTATTGTGCTCTCCAATGTTTTAGGGTATATGGAGATATATAGGCGGAAGAAGTACGCCAGGGGGGCCACGAGGGGCTCACGAGGGTGGAGGGCACGCCCGGGGGGGGGGGTGGGCGCGCGCCCCTGCCTCGTGACCTCCTCGCAGATCCCCCGACGTGCACTCCAAGTCTTCTGGGCTTCTTTCCTTCCAAAAATGAGTTCCGTGAAGTTTCAGGTCAATTGGACTCCGTTTGATTTTCCTTTTCTTCGAAACCCAAAAACAGGGTAAAAACAGAAAATGGCACCGGGCTCTGGGTTAATAGGTTAGTCTCAAAAAAAGATATAAAAGTGTATAACAAAGCCCATAAACATTCAAAACAGTAGATAATATAGCATGGAGCAATAAAAAATTATAGATATGTTGGAGACGTATCAGCGCCCCCCCAAGCCCAATCCGAATTGGGAGGGGGGCCGCCCCCCTTTCCTTCTCTCCCTCTTCCCTTTCCTTCCCCTCCTAGTTGGACTAGGAAAGGGGGGAACCTACTCCTAGTAGGAGTACGTAGGATTCCCCCCATTGGGGCAAACCCATTGAGGCCGGCCGGCCCCCTCCTCCACTCCTTTATATACGGGGGAGGGGGCACCCGATAGACACACAAGTTGATCTCTTAGCCGTGTGCGGTGCCCTCCTCCACAGATTTCCACCTCGGTCATATTGTTGTAGTTCTTAGGCGAAGCCCTGCGTCGGTAACTCCATCATCCACGTCACCACGCCATCGTGCTGACGAAACTCTCCCTCGGCCGGAGCTGGATCTAGAGTTCGAGGGACGTCACCGAGCTGAACGTGTGTAGATCGCGTAGGTATCGTGCGTTTGGTACTTGATCAGTTGGATCGCGAAGACGTTCGACTATGTCAACCGTGTTACTTAATGCTTCCACTTTCGGTCTACGAGGATACGTGGACACACTGTCCCTGCTCGTTGCTATGCTTCTCCTAGATAGATCTTGCGTGATCGTAGGAATTTTTTTTGAAATACTATGTTCCCCAACACTAGTGAGCCTCTAGTTGACTAGCTAGTTGATCAATAGATGGTTGTGGTTTCCTGACCCAATCCTAAGCATAGCACATGATTGTGTAGTTGATAATGGGATCACATCATTAGGAGAATGATGTGATGGACAAGACCCAATCCTAAGCATAGCACAAGATCGTGTAGTTCGTTTACTAGAGCTTTTCTAATGTCAAGTATCATTTCCTTAGACCATGAGATTGTGCAACTCCCGGATACCGTAGGAATGATTTGGGTGTATCAAACGCACAACGTAACTGGGTGGCTATAAAGGTGCACTATAGGTATCTCCGAAAGTTGGCACGAATCGAGACTGGGATTTGTCCCTCTGTATGACGGACAGGTATCTCTGGGCCCACTCGCTAATGCATCATCATAACGAGCTCAATGTGACTAAGGAGTTAGCCACGGGATCATGTGTTATGGAACGAGTAAAGAGACTTGCCGGTAACGAGATTGAACGAGGTATGGGGATACTGACGATCGAATCTCGGGCAAGTAACATATCGATGGACAAAGGGAATTGTATACGGGATTGATTAAGTCCACGACATCGTGGTTCATCCAATGAGATCATCGTGGAACATGCGGGAGCCAACATGGGTATCCATATCCCGCTGTTGGTTATTGGCCGGAGAGATGTCTCGGTCATGTCTGCATGGTTCTTGAACCCGTAGGGTCTACACACTTAAGGTTCGGTGACGCTAGTGTTGTTATGGGAAATTGTATATGGTTACCGAAGGTTGTTCGGAGTCCCACATGAGATCCCGGATGTCACGAGGAGTTCCGGAATGGTCCGGAGGTGAAGATTTATAGATGGGAAGTCCAGTTTCAGTCGCCGGAATGGTTTCAGGGGTTATCGGTATTGTACCGGGATCACCAAAAGGTGTCCAGGGGTCCACCGGGTGGGGCCACCTGCCCCGGAGGACTTAATGGGCTGATTATGGGAGGGAACCAGCCCCCTAGTGGGTTGGTGCGCCCCCCAAGGGCCCAAGGCAGGGAGGGGGCCTCCCACCTTGCTTGGGGGGCAAGTCTCCCCCTCCTGGCCGCCCCCCTCTTCCCTTCCCCCTATAAATAGTGGGGGTGGTAGGGCAGCCGCACCCCCTCCCCTAGCACAGCCCTCCCTCCGCCTACACCTCCTCCTCCCCCGTAGTGCTTGGCGAAGCCCTGCCAGAGAACCGCAAAGCTCCACCACCATGCCATCGTGTTGTCGGAGTTCTCCCTCAACTTCTCCTCTCCCCTTGCTAGATCAAGAAGGAGGAGACGTCCCCGGGATGTACGTGTGTTGAAGGCAGAGGCGCCGTCCGATCGACACTTGGATCAGATCTTCCGTGATTTGAATCGCCGCGAGTACGACTCCATCAACCGTGTTCTTGTAATGCTTCCGCTTAGCGATCTTCAAGGGTATGAAGATGCACTCCCTCACTCTCGTTGCAAGCATCTCCTAGATTGATATTCGTGACACGTAGGAAAATATTGAATTATTACTACGATCCCCAACAGGGGGGAGGGGATTTCTTTTTTTTGGGTGCTCCTATTTGGTGCGTTCAGCGTTGCGGAAGCGGCGCCTAGTGGGCCACCCATGAACACGCAGCACAGTGCACGCAAAAAAAGTGGCAGTACTTGCGCCGCTTCTTCTATGGAATCTCTTAGATTACCACAACAGCTTCTGAACCCTAGTGACTAATACCAACACAAATTGTTTTAGAACTAATGCAGCCGGGCTATTTATGAAGGAAATATGCCCTAGAGGCAATAATAAAGTTGTTATTTATATTTCCTTATATCATGATAAATGTGTATTATTCATGCTAGAATTGTATTGACCAGAAACTTAGTACATGTGTGAATACATAGACAAACTGAGTGTCACTAGTATGACTCTACTTGACTAGCTCGTTAGTCAAAGATGGTTAAGTTTCCTACCCATGGACAAGAGTTGTCATTTGATGAATGAGATCACATCATTAGAGAATGATGTGATTGACTTGACCCCATCTGTTAGATTAGCATGATGATCGTTTAGTTTACTGCTATTGCTTTCTCCATAACTTATACATGTTCCTATGACTATGAGATTATGCAACTCCCGAATACCGGAGGAACACTAATTGTGCTATCAAACGTCACAATGTAACTGGGTGACTATAAAGATGCTCTACAGGTGTCTCCGATGGTGTATGTTGAGTTGGCATAGATCGAGATTAATTAGGATTTGTCACTCCGTGTATCAGAGAGGTATCTCTGGGCCCTCTCGGTAATGTACATCACTATAAGCCTTGCAAGCAATGTGACTAATGAGTCAGTTATGGGATTTTGCATTACGGAACGAGTAAAGAGACTTGCCGGTAACGAGATTGAACTAGGTATTTGCTACCTCTTGAGCACTGCGTTGGTTTTCCCTTGAAGAGGAAAGGGTGATGCAATAAAGTAGCGTAAGTATTTCCCTCAGTTTTTGAGATCCAAGGTATCAATCCAGTAGGAGATCACGCTCAAGTCCAATGCACCTACACAAACAAATAAGAACCTCGCAACCAACGCGATAAAGGGGTTGTCAATCCCTTCACGGTCACTTACGAGAGTGAGATCTGATAGATATGATAAGGTAATATTTTTGGTATTTTTTATGATAAAGAGAAATAAAGATGCAAAGTAAAATAAATGGTAATAGAAATAACTAAGTATTGGAAGATTAATATGATGGAAGATAGACCCGGGGGCCATAGGTTTCACTAGTGGCTTCTCTCAAGAGCATAAGTATTACGGTGGGTAAACGAATTACTGTCGAGCAATTGATAGAATTGAGCATTGTTATGAGAATATCTAGGTATGATCATGTATATAGGCATCACGTCCGCGATAAGTAGACCAAAACGATTATGCATCTACTACTATTACTCCACACATCGACCGCTATCCAGCATGCATCTAGAGTATTAAGTTCATAAGAACAGAGTAATGCTTTAAGAAAGATGACATGATGTAGAGGGATAAACTCATGCAATATGATATAAACCCCATCTTTTTATCCTCGATGGCAACAATACAATACGTGTCGGTTCCCTTTCAGTCACTGGGATCGAACACCGTGATACGTCCATTTTGCATCATGCTTTTATATCGATATTTATTGCATTATGGGCTGTTATTACACATTATGTCACAATACTTATGCCTATTCTCTCTTATTTTACAAGGTTTACATACAGAGGGAGAATGTCGGCAGCTGGGATTCTGGGCTGGAAAAGGAGCAAATATTAGAGACCTATTTTGCACAGCTCCAAAAGTCCTGAAACTACACGGAAGTCGTTTTTAAAAAATATAAAAAATACTGAGCGCAAGAAGTTTCAGAGGGGGGCCACACCCTAGCCACGAGGGTGGGGGCGCGCCCTACCCCCCTGGGCGCACCCCCTGCCTTGTGGGTCCCCTGGTGGCCCTCCAGTGCCCATCTTCTACTATATGGAGTCCTTCGTTGAGGAAAAAATCATAAGCAAGCTTTCGGGACGAGACTCCACCGTCACGAGGCGGAACCTTGGCGGAACCAATCTAGGGCTCTGGCGGAGCTGTTCTGCCGGGGACACTTCCCTCCGGGAGGGGGAAATCATCACCATCGTCATCACCAATGATCCTCTCATCGGGAGGGGCTCAATCTCCATCAACATCTTCACCAGCACCATCTCCTCTCAAACCCTAGTTCATCTCTTGTATCCAATTCTTGTCTCCAAGTCTGGGATTGGTACCTGTGGGTTGCTAGTAGTGTTAATTACTCCTTGTAGTTGATGCTAGTTGGTTTATTTGGTGGAAGATCATATGTTCAGATCCTATATGCATATTATAATACCCCTCTGATTATGAACATGAATATGCTTTGTGAGTAGTTACGTTTGTTCCTGAGGACATGGGAGAAGTCTTGCTATTAGTAGTCATGTGAATTTGGTATTCGTTCGATATTTTGATGAGATGTATGTTGTCTCTCCTCTAGTGGTGTTATGTGAACATCGACTACATGACACTTCACCATTATTTGGGCCTATAGGAAGGCATTGGGAAGTAATAAGTAGATGATGGGTTGCTAGAGTGACAGAAGCTTAAACTCTAGTTTATGCGTTGCTTCGTAAGGGGCTGATTTGGATCCATATGTTTCATGCTATGGTTAGGTTTACCTTAATACTTTTGTTGTAGTTGCGGATGCTTGCAATAGAGGTTAATCATAAGTGGGATGCTTGTCCAAGTAAGGACAGCACCAAAGCACCGTTCCACCCACATACCAAATTATCAAAGTACCGAACGCGAATCATATAAACGTGATGAAAACTAGCCTGACGATAATTCCCATGTGTCCCCGGGAGCGCTTTTCTCTATATAAGAATTTGTCCAGGCTTGTCCTTTGCTACAAAAAGGATTGGGCCACCTTGCTGCACCTTATTTACTTGTGTTACTTGTTGCTCGTTACAAATTATCTTATCACAAAACTATCGGTTACCTATAATTTCAGTGCTTGCAGAGAATACCTTGCTGAAAACCGCTTATCATTTCCTTCTGCTCCTCGTTGGGTTCGACACTCTTACTTATCGAAAGGACTATGATAGATCCCCTATACTTGTGGGTCATTAAGACTATTTTCTGGCGCCGTTGCCGGGGAGTGAAGCGCCTTTGGTAGGTGGAATTTGGTAAGGAAAAATTTATATAGTGTGCTGAAATTTACTGTCACTTGTTACTATGGAAAGTAATCCTCTGAGGGGCTTGTTCGGGGTATCTTCACCTCGACCAGTAGAGCAAAGAGTTTCTCCTCAACCAACTGAACCTGCTGAAAATTAAAATGTCTGCTTTGAAATTCCTTCGGGTATGATAGAAAAACTGTTAGCTAATCCTTTTTTAGGAGATGGAACAAAGCATCTTGATGAGTATCTAATATATGTGGATGAAGTTTGTGGATTATTTAAGCTTGCAGGTGTACCCGAAGATGTTGTTAAGAAGAAGGTCCTCCCTTTATCTTTGAAGGGAGATGCATCAACATGGTATAGGGTATGTGATGATATGGGGTCTTGGAATTACAAACAATTGAAATTGGAATTTCATCAGAAGTTTTATCCTATGCATCTTGTTCATCGTGATCGCAATTATATATATAATTTTTGGCCTCGCAAAGGAGAAAGCATCGCTCAAGCTTGGGGGAGGCTTAAATCAATGTTATATTCATGCCCCAATCATGAGCTCTCAAGAGAAATGATTCTTCAAAAAATTTATGCTCGGCTTTCTGATAGCAATCGCACCATGTGAGGGAGTCCTGGATTAGGGGGTGTCCGGATGGCCGGACTATACCTTCAGCCGGACTCCTGGACTATGAAGATACAAGATTGAAGACTTCGTCCCGTGTCCGGAAGGGACTTTCCTTGGCGTGCAAGGCAAGCTTGGCGATACGGATATATTGATCTCCTACCATTGTAACCGACTTTGTGTAACCCTAACCCTCTCCGGTGTCTATATAAACCGGAGGGTTTTAGTCCGTAGGACAACATACAGAACAACAATCATACCATAGGCTAGCTTCTAGGGTTTAGCCTCTCCGATTTCGTGGTGGATCTACTCTTGTACTACCCATATCATCAATATTAATCAAGCAGGATGTAGGGTTTTACCTCCATCAAGAGGGCCCGAACCTGGGTAAAACTTCGTGTCCCTTGCCTCCTGTTACCATCCGGCCTAGACGCACAGTTCGGGACCCCCTACCCGAGATCCGCCGGTTTTGACACCGACATTGGTGCTTTCATTGAGAGTTCCTCTATGTCGTCGCCGTTAGGCTTGATGGCTCCTACGATCATCAATAGCGATGCAGTCCAGGGTGAGACCTTCCTCCCCGGACAGATCTTCGGCTTCGGCGGCTTCGCATTGCGGGCCAATTCACTTGGCCATCAGGAGTAGATCGAAAGTTATGCCCCTGATTGTCAGGTCAGATTTGGAAGTTTAAACTACACGGCTGGCATCCGTGGGGACTTGATCTTCGACGGATTCGAGCCACTACCGAGCGCGCCGCACTATCACGACGAGCATGATCTAGCTCTGCCGCCGAACAGTGCCCTGGAGGCCGCACCCGCATCGGCTTCGACCCTTAATTTGGAGCCAACTGTGCCGATCGAGGATGGGTGGTTGGACGCCGCCTCGGGGGCTGCGATCCCAACGGCGATCGAGCCGAACACCAGCCCCGCACTCCGCGAGACTCGTGACTCCAAGGAGCCAGACTCCTCTCCGGACTCCGAACCCTCTGCGCCCCTGTCGATCGAATCCGATTGGGCGCCGATCATGGAGTTTACTGCCGCGGACATCTTTCAGCACTCGCCTTTCGGCAATATTTTGAAGACACTAAAGTCTCTCTCTTTATCAGGAGAGCCCTGGCCGAACTACGGTCAGCAAGGTTGGGATACGGACGATGAAGAAATTCAAAGCCTACCCACCACCCACTTTGTAGCCACTGTCGACAATTTAACTGACATGCTCGACTTCGACTCCGAAGACATCGACGGTATGGACGCCGATGCAGGAGACGATGAAGAACCAGCGCCTATTGGGCC
The DNA here is from genome assembly GCF_018294505.1 of Triticum aestivum. Classification (NCBI taxonomy): domain Eukaryota; kingdom Viridiplantae; phylum Streptophyta; class Magnoliopsida; order Poales; family Poaceae; genus Triticum; species Triticum aestivum. The sequence goes on along the minus strand of NC_057797.1, from coordinate 92,959,258 downwards.
CTGGAAAGCCACCTCGTCATATGACATATACATGGTGGACACCCCAAAAGAAGGAGATGGCGATGGAATAGCGGAGGATGACCCCTCCAAGAAACAGCCTAAGCGCCGGTGTCAGCGGCGCCGCTCAAAATCCCGCCAAAGCAAATACGGTGATTCCAGCACGGGAGATAATAATACTCCGGAGAGTGCCGAAGAAAACCCCCTCCAGCAAGATTCAGCACAGGAGGATGGAGAAGCCAGCCCTCATGAGAGAGCGGCAGACAGAGAGGTCGAGGACGATAATTATATGCCTCCCTCCGAAGACGAGGCAAGCCTTGACGACGACAAATTCGTCGTGCCAGAGGATCCCGTCGAGAAAGAGCGTTTTCAACGCAGGCTTATGGCCACGGCAAGAAGCCTCAAGAAAAAACAGCAATAGCTTAGAGCTGATCAAGATTTGCTAGTTGACAGATGGACTGAAGTCCTTGCGGCCGAAGAGCATAAACTCGAATGCCCCTCCAAGAGCTACCCAAAGCGCAGGTTGCTACCCCGATTAGAGGAGGAAGCACTTAAACCTACATCACCAGCACTTGATACGGCCGACCGGCCACCTCGTGGCCGCGACAGAGAGGCCTCTCGGCCCTCCACTCAAGCCGCACCCCGTACCAAGGCACGGGAAAATGCGCCTGACCTGCGAGATATGTTGGAGGACAAGGCAAGGCAAACAAGATCGATCTACGGATCGCGTGGGCGCCCCACGACTCGATACGGTAACCGTCACGCTGGACACAAATCCGGTAGGGACGAACACAGTAGACAAAGCTCATTGGAGCTACGTCGTGATATAGCCCAGTACAGAGGCGCCGCACACCCACTATGCTTCACAGACAAAGTAATGGATCATCAAATCCCCGAGGGTTTCAAACCCGTAAACATCGAATCATATGATGGCACAACAGATCTTGCGGTATGGATCGAGGTTTATCTCCTTCATATCCACATGGCCCGCGGCGATGATCTCCACGCCATCAAATACCTCCCACTCAAGCTTAAAGGACCATCTCGGCATTGGCTTAAAAGCTTGCCAGCAGGATCAATCAGTTGTTGGGAGGACCTGGAAGCCGCATTCCTCGACAATTTCCAGGGCACTTATGTGCGATCACCAGACGCCAATGACCTAAGCCACGTAATTCAGCAGCCAGAGGAATCAGCCAGGAAATTCTGGACACGGTTCCTAACAAAGAAAAATCAAATAGTCGACCGTCCGGACGGAGAGGCCCTAGCAGCCTTCAAGCACAATATCCGTGACGAGTGGCTTGCCCGGCACCTTGGACAGGAAAAGCCGAAATCTATGGCAGCACTCACGACACTCATGACCCGCTTTTGCATGGGAGAAGACAGCTGGCTTGCTCGTAGCAACAATATGACCAAGAACCCTGGTAATTCGGATACCAGGGACAGTAGTGGCAGGTCGCGTCGCAACAAGTAGAAGCGCCGCATTAACAGCGACAATGCTGAGGATACGGCAGTTAATGCCGGATTCAGAGGCTATAAATCCGGTCAGCGGAAAAAGCCATTCAAAAGAAATCCTAGGGGCCCGTCCAGTTTGGACCGAATACTTGACCGCTGGTGCCAGATACATGGCACCCCCAAAAAGCCGGCCAACCACACCAACAGGGATTGTTGGGTGTTCAAGCAGGCAGGCAAGTTAAATGCCGAAAATACCGACAAGGGGCTGCATAGCAATGACAACGAAGCGCCCCGGCCACTGAACAACAGTGGACAGAAGGGTTTTCCCCCACAAGTGCGGACAGCGAACATGATATACGCAACCCACATCCCCAAGAGGGAGCGGAAGCGCGCGTTAAGGGACGTATACGCGGTAGAGCCAGTCGCCCCAAAGTTCAACCCATGGTCCTCCTGCCCAATCACCTTTGATCGAAGGGACCATCCCACTAGCACCCGTCATGGCGGATTCGCCGCATTGGTTCTAGACCCAATTATTGACGGAGTTCATCTCACTAGAGTCCTTATGGACGGCGGCAGCAGCCTGAACCTGCTTTACCAGGATACAGTGCGGAAAATGGGCATAGATCCCTCGAGGATTAAGCCCACCAAAACGACCTTTAAAGGCGTAATACCAGGTGTAGAGGCCAACTATACAGGCTCAGTCACACTTGAAGTGGTCTTCGGATCTCCGGATAATTTCCAAAGCGAGGAGTTAATCTTCGACATAGTCCCATTCCGCGGTGGCTATCATGCACTGCTCGGGCGAACCGCATTCGCCAAGTTCAACGCGGTACCTCACTATGCGTACCTTAAGCTCAAGATGCCAGGCCCTCGAGGAGTAATTACGGTCAATGGAAACACCGAACGCTCCCTCCGAACGGAGGAGCACAAGGCGGCCCTTGCAGCGGAAGTACAAAGCAGCCTCTCCAGGCAGTTCTCCATTCCGGCCATTAAACGTCCGGACACCGTCAAGCGCGCCCGGAGTAACCTACAACAAGACCGCCTAGCACGTTCCGAGCAGGCGTAGCAATGCGTCCCCAACCCCAGCCCTCGCAAAAATGTGACGCCAGTGCTTCGCGTACATAACTACGCTCTAGAAATACCATGGGTACAGGGGAGGGGCACCATCACGGCATGCCCGAAACACGGCTTAAACCGCACCAGGGGCTGTCGATTTTTTATTTTTCTCTTACTTTCAGGACTCCATTCTTCGAAAGGCCTGTTCAGCAGTTCAATTGCCGCACAAACGATGCAAGAACCAGGGAAGCAGACAAGCCATGCCGCATTACGGAACTCCCAGGTGGTCTCTATCACGAGCAGTATACCTGTTTCGCATACCATTCCACAGCCTGCCCCTGGAACGGACATGTTAAATAGTCCAACCTTTTGCTTATCGCATTATTTGTATCGTTCTGCTTTGATCGCAGCCCTTTTTAATAAACAATGCATAGCTTTTGTCTATTTTTGCATTACTCTTTTTTTACAAATATATGTTCCTTAACGACATGTTGCACCCGTACACTTTGGTACGGCCAAAATACGCCAGGGGCTTTAGTACCCCTCAATATGGTGTGAGAAGTCCGAACACTTTAACAAGTGCGGCACCCCGAACTTATAGCATTATATGCATCGGCTCCGAATCATGTCTTGGGTCAATAGTTGGGTTTGCCCTGCTCCTATGTTTTGGTGCCTTACGTTCCGCTATGTCAGCTAAGGTAGCACTAGGAGAACTACTGTGATTGTGCCCCAGTTGAGCTGGGTCGAGCACCTCAGTAGAGAAAGCTAAAACTGACTGTCATGATGAAGCGAGAGCTGGTCGCTGTTCAAGAGGTTTTTCGAGTCCCTAAAAACTTATGCCGCTTAGAGCGAGGAGTCGGCTCTGTCCGGCCAAGGCGTGGATAGCGCCCTGAACTCGGTCTTCCGAATACCAGGGGCTTCACCGAAATTTAAAATTATAGAATTCTATGGCTAAGTGAGAGTGTTCACGCATTATAGTCCGATTGCCTTGTTCGTTGTGCTGAGCGCCTCCCTCGAAGGACCCAAACATGGGAAAAAGAGCGCTCAGGTTTATCCTCGAACACCCCAGCACTAGCAGCACGGGGGCAGAAGCTGACGACTCGCCATCTCTCAGAATTGATAAACAGCCGCACAGAAGGTAATATTTCAAATTACAACAGCATTGCTTAGCGCATATGAACAAGTTTTCAGCGCACAAGACAAAATGAGCGAGTTTTACTCAAAAATTACATCCCTGGAACATTCATCCGCCATAAGGCAGGCACCCTTCAGAACATCCTTATAATAATTCTCGGGCTTGCGATGCTCTTTCCCCGGCGGTGGCCCGTCCATCACAAGCTTCTCGGCATCCAGCTTGCCCCAGTGCACCTTAGCACGGGCAAGGGCCCTATGGGCACCTTCAATGCAGACGGAGCGCTTGATGACTTCGAGCCTTGGACAAGCCCCCACCAGCCGCCGCATCAGCCCGAAATAGCTCCCAGGCAGAGCCTCTCCAGGCCACAGCCAAACTATGAGGCCCTTCATGGCCTGTTCGACCGCCTTGTGGAGCTTGACCAGTTGCTTCAGCTGGTCGCCCAGGGGCACGGGGTGTCTGGCCTCAGCATACTGAGACCAGAACACCTTCTCTGTTGAGCTACCCTCCTCGGCTCGATAGAATGCGGCAGCATCGAACACGCTACGGGGAAGATCTATGAACGCTCCTGGAGAGCTCCGGATTCGGGTAAGTAACAAGTAACTCACGTTTATGTGTTTGCTTTGCATAAGCAATGCCTTACCCGCCGCTATCTTTTTCACCGCATCCAACTCCTGGAGGGTCTTCTAGGATTCGGCCTTGGCAGACTTGGCATTTTTAATAGCCACCACGAGCTCGGACGCTCGCGTCTTTGAGTCAAACTCCAAACTCTCATGTTTTTTCATGAGAGCCTG
>NC_057797.1:92644405-92654446 GCF_018294505.1 Triticum aestivum | reverse complement strand
CCCGGCCACTGGACGCCGCCCCCGCCGGCCGCCGGCCCCGCCTTCGCCGGCGTCGCCTCGGGAGGCGCGCCCCGACCCGGCTGCTACAGTGCTTGAACAGTGGATCTGAGATCTAAATCCTCTAGGTTGACTTTTCATCCTCGTAACCCTAATTTTTTATGCTATGTTTGACTGCTCGTATCTCCGCATCTGTAGCTCCGTTTTGGGCGTATGATATATCAAAATCTTCGCCTCGACATGTACATCATTTCATTCCATTGCATCATTTGCATTTGAGGTCATCTTGTTGCCCAAAATTCTGTTAGAAGGAGGCTTCGTGAGTTAAATTGCAGATCCGTTAGTTCATCATGCACTTTTGTCATTTTTGCTATGTTTAATTCGTGCATGATATGCCTGTGCCCCTTTGGGATGAATTGTTAAGCATTTTGTCTTCTTTCCAGAGGTGCCACCCATGCATTTTTAGGATGTGTGTGTTGTCTTGTGCAAGCTTGCGAAGAGAGGTACCTGAGATTGCTGATTTCAGGGACTTAGTGATTTTCACTAAGTCTGGGATATTTTAGTTCATGATGCTATATGTCCAGCTTGTTTCCTAGTGATCCGTGCCTCTTTTGAGGATGATCAGTAAGGGAGTTTTGATATTTATGTTATGCTCTATCCATCCATGTCTTTGTTTACATATGTGGAGTGATCTAGGTTGACTCAATCGAGCTCAACTTTTGCTTCGTTGTTAATCTGGGCAGATCGTCAACTTGTTTGCGATTTTGCCGATGCTACCGTTAGTGTTCCATGCATGCTATGCCTTTGTTCTTGCCATGTGTAGCTAGCACATTGTGCCTTCTTGCTGGTCATATGCTTTCCTTGCCATGACTTGCGCCGTAGTGAGTGCATCGAGCTCGTTTACATGCCTTCGTGAGTTAAATTTCTGCATGCCTCAGTTTTCACTAAGTCTGAAAACTGATTGTGTTCGAGCTATGTTCGTGAGCTCGGTAGAGTATTTTGTGAACCCTTTTGGCCCCAGGTCACTTTGGGTGTTTTGTTAATCTTGTTGAGTAGCTCCATGCCATGTTCTTACTTGTCATGTTCAGGTTTTGTGTCATGTTGTTTTGCTGCTCCGAAGAGGGCTTCGTGATCTGAAATTTCAGACTAGTGTTAATTTCACTAAGTCTGGAAATCTGTTTTGCATTTGCGTTTTAGCCATGCTTGTTTGAACCTCTTAGTGGATGAATTTGCCTATGGCTCAGTGCTAGTGTTTTGTCAACCATCTTGTGTACATCACTGCCATGTATTTTGTTTTCATGTTTGGTGGCTGTAGCATGTTCATTTCGTTGCATTTAGATGCCTACTTGCTGTAAATTGCAGACCGGTGTCGTATCTTAAAACGCTCGCCATTTCTAAACCGTAGCTCCGATTCCAATGATCTTTATATCGTTTTCAAGCGATTTCATCCCCTCTATCTAGTGGAACACTTGGTTTTCCAAGTTGAGGCCAGGTTCATGCATTTCCTGTCATTTCTTGCATTTTGCATCCCGCATCGCATCCCGCATAGCATATCGTCATTTCATCATATTGCTTGGTCTTGCCCGTGGTTGATTGTATCCTTGTTGCTTGTTTGTCTTGTTGGGTAGAGCCGGGAGACGAGTTCGCTACCGAGGAGCCCGTTGAGTTTGCTTGTGAGGATCCAGTCAACTCTGACAACTGTGCAGGCAAGATGATCATACCCTCGAAATCACTACTATCTTTGCTATGCTGGTTTGCTCGCTCTTTTGCTTTGCCACTGCTACGATGCCTACCTTTTGCTTGTCAGCCTCCCAATTGCCATGTTGAACCTCTAACCCTCCATTGTCCTAGCAAACCGTTGATTGGCTATGTTACCGCTTTGCTCAGCCCTTCTTATAGCGTTGTTAGTTGCAGGTGAAGACTGGAGCCGTTCCTTGTTGGAACATTTATTTACTTGTTGGGATATCATGATATTGCTATGTTATCTTAATGCATCTATATACTTGGTAAAGGGTGGAAGGCTCGGCCTCTCGCCTAGTGTTTTGTTCCACTCTTACCGTCCTAGTTTCCGTCATATCGGTGTTATGTTCCCGGATTGTTGCGTCCCTTACGCGGTTGGGTTATAATGGGAACCCCTTGATATTTCACCTTGATTAAAGCCTGTCCAGCAATGCCCAACCTTGGTTTTACCATTTGCCACCTAGCCTTTTCTTTCCCTTGGGTTCTGCAGACTCAAAGGTCATCTTATTTTACCCCCCCCCCCCCGGGCCAGTGCTCCTCTGAGTGTTGGTCCACCTGTCAGCTACCGGTGGCCACCAGGGGCAACTCTGGGTTGGCCTACCCGTACCTAGGACAATCTGAGTGTGCCCTGAGAAAGAGATATGTGCAGCTCCTATCGGGATTTGTCGGCACATTCGGGCGGTGTTGCTGGTCTTGTTTTAACCTGTCGAAGTGTCTTGAGTTACCGAGATACCGAGTCTGATCGGAACGTCTTGGGAGGAGGTCTATTCCTTCGTTGACTGTGAGAGCTTGTCATGGGCTAAGTTGGGACTCCCCTGCAGGGATTGAACTTTCGAAAGCCGTGCCCGCGGATATGGGCAGATGGGAATTTGTTAATGTCCGGTTGTAGATAACTTTAACTTAACTTAATTAAAATGAATCAACCGTGTGTGTTACCGTGATGGCCCCTTCTCGGCGGAGTCCGGGAAGTGGACACGGTGTTGGAGTTATGCTTGCACAGGATGTTCCTTAGTTTCTCGCTCATGCTTCGCTTTCTCTTCTCGCTCTCTTCTGCGTATAAGTTAGCCACCACATATGCTAGTCGCTTGCTGCAGCTCCACATATATTTGCCTTATCCATTCCTATGAGCTTAAATAGTTTTGATCGCGAGGGTGCGAGATTGCTGAGTCCCTGTGGCTCACAGATACTACAACTCCAGATGCAGGTCCAGGTGTTTCTGCTCCAGTTGACGATTACGAGCTCAAGTGGGAGTTCGACGAGGACTCTCAGCGATACTACGTGTCTTTTCCGGATGATCAGTAGTGGTGCCTAGTTGGGGTTATCGATTCAGGGCCTTGTCGCATGTTGGGGGTCTTTTCTATTTTGGCACCGTAGTCGGGCCATGAGTGATTTGTATGATGGATGTTATTTATGTACTCTGATGTGACGTGGCGAGTGTAAGCCAACTATGTTATCTCCCCTTTTATTATATATTACCTGGGATGTTGTAATGATTGCCTGACTTGCGACATTGCTTTCAATGCGGTTATGCCTCTAAGTCGTGCCTCGACACGTGGGAGCTATAGCCGCATCGAGGGCGTTACAAGTTGAGAGCAAGGTGACGATGTGTGTTGGAAGTGATTCCAAGGTTGATAAGATCACCATCGCACACTCCCTTTACCTTCAGGATTAGTGTTGAACCTAAAATAAATGTTATTTGGTGTTTGCATTGAGCATAATATGATTGGATCATGTTTATTGCAATACGGTTATTCATTTAAGTCAAAGAATAATTGTTATTCTGTTTACATGGATAAAACCTTATGTGGTCATACACCCAAGGTGAATGGTTTATTGAATCTCGATTGTGGTGATACACATATTCATAGTATTAAAGCCAAAAGATATAAGTTTAATAATGATAGTGCAACTTATTTGTGGCACTGCCGTTTAGGTCATATTGGTGTAAATCGCATGAAGAAACTCCATACTGATGGGCTTTTGGAATCACTTGATTATGAGTCACTTGATACTTGCGAACCATGCCTCATGGGCAAGATGACTAAGACTCCGTTCTCCGGAACAATGGAGCGAGCAACAGACTTATTGGAAATAATACATACTGATGTATGCGGTCCGATGAGTGTTGTTGCTCGCGGCGGGTATCGTTGTTTTCTAACCTTCACAGATGATTTGAGAAGATATGGGTATATCTACTTGATGAAACATAAGTCAGAAACATTTGAAAATTTCAAAGAATTTCGGAGTGAAGTGGAAAATCATCGTAACAAGAAAATTAAGTTTCTACAATCTGATGGTGGAGGTGAATATTTGAGTTATGTGTTTGGTCTTCATTTGAAACTATGTGGAATAGTTTCGCAACTCACACCATCTGGAACACCACAGCGTAATGGTGTGTCCGAACGTCGTAACCGCACTTTATTAGATATGGTGCGATCTATGATGTCTCTTGCTGATTTACCGCTATCGTTTTGGGGGTTATGCTTTAGAGACAACTGCATTCACATTAAATAGGGCACCATCTACATCTGTTGAGACGACACCGTATGAACTATGGTTTGGCAAGAAACCAAAGCTGTCGTTTCTTAAAGTTTGGGGTTGCAATGCTTATGTGAAAAAGTTTCAAACTGATAAGCTCGAGCCCAAATCGGAGAAGTGCGTCTTCATAGGATACCCAAAAGAAACTGTTGGGTACACCTTCTATCACATATCCAAAGGCAAGATATTCGTTGCTAAGAATGGATCCTTTCTAGAGAAGGAGTTTCTCTCGAAAGAAGTGAGTGGGAGGAAAGTAGAACTTGATGAGGTAATTGTACCTTCTCCCAAATTGGAAAGTAGTTCATCACAGAAATCAGTTCTAGTGATTCCTACACCAATTAGTGAGGAAGCTAATGATGATGATCATGAAACTTCATATCAAGTTACTACCGAACCTCATAGGTCAACCAGAGTATGATCCGCACCAGAGTGGTACAGTAATCCTATTCTGGAGATCATGTTACTTGACCATGACAAACCTACGAACTATGAGGAAGCGATGATGAGCCCAAATTTCGCGAAATGGCTTGAAGCCATGAAATCTAAGATGGGATCCATGTATGAGAACAAAGTGTGGACTTTGATTGACTTGCCTGATGATCGGTGAGCCATTGAGAATAAATGGATCTTCAATAGGAAGACAGATGCTGATAGTAGTGTCACTATCTACAAAGCTCGAATTGTCGAAAAAGGTTTTCGACAAGTTCAAGGTGTTGACTACGATGAGATTTTCTCACTCGTATCGATGCTTAAAGTCTGTCCGAATCATGTTAGCAATTGCCACATTTTATGAAATATGACAAATGGATATCAAAACTGCATTCCTTAATGGATTTATTAAAGAAGAGTTGTATATGATGCAACCAGAAGGTTTTCTCAATCCTAAAGGTGCTAACAAAGTGTGAAAGCTCCAACAATCCATCTATGAACTGGTGCAATCATCTCGGAGTTGGAATATACGCTTCGATGAGTTGATCAAAGCATATAGTTTTATACAGACTTGCGGTGAAGCATGTATTTACAAGAAAGTGAGTGGGAGCACTACAGCCTTTCTGATAAGTATATGTGAATGACATATTGTTGATCCGAAATGATGTAGAATTTTCTGGAAAGCATAAAGGAGTGTTTGAAAGGAGTTTTTCAAAGAAAGACCTTGGTGAAGCTACTTACATATTGGGCATCAAGATCTATAGAGATAGATCAAGATGCTTGATAAGATTTTTCAATGAGTACATACCTTGACAAGATTTTTGAAGTAGTTCAAAATGGAACGGTCAAAAAGGAGTTCTTGCCTGTATTGCAAGGTGTAAAGTTGAGTAAGACTCAAAACACGACCAGGCAGAAAATAGAAATAGAATGAAAGTCATTCCCTATGCCTCAGCCATTGGTTCTATAAAGTATGCTATGTTGTGTACCAAATCTATTGTGTACCTTGCCATGGGTTTGGCAAGGGGGTACGATATTGATCCAGGAGTGGATCACTTGACAGCGGTCAAAATTATCCTTAGAAGACTAAGGAGATATTTCTCGGTTATGGAGGTGATAAAGAGTTCGTCGTAAAAAGTTACGCCGATGCAAACTTTTACACCGATCTAGATGACTCTGAGTCTCAATCTGGATACAAATTGAAAGTGGGAGCAATTAGCTAGAGTAGCTCCATGCAGAGCATTGTAGACGTAGAAAAATTGCAAAATACATACAGCTCTGAATATGACAGACCCATTGACTAAGCTTCTCTCACAAGCAAAACATGATCACACCTTAATACTCTTTGGGTGTTAATCACATAACGATGTGAACTAGATTATTGACTCTAGTAAAACCCTTTGGGTATTAGTCACATGGCGATGTGAACTAATCACATGGTGAATGAACTATTGGTGTTAAATCATATGGCGATGTGAACTAGATTATTGACTCTAGTGCAAGTGGGAGACTGAAAGAAATATGCCCTAGAGGCAATAATAAAGTTGTTATTTATATTTCCTTATATCATGATAAATGTTTATTATTCATGCTAGAATTGTATGAACCGGAAACTTAGTACATGTGTGAATACATGGCGATGTGTCCTTAGTATGCCTCTACTTGACTAGCTCGTTAATCAAAGATGGTTATGTTTCCTGACCATAGACATGTGTTGTCATTTGATGAACGGGATCACATCATTAGAGAATGATGTGATGGACAAGATCCATCCGTTAGCCTAGCATTATGATCGTTTAGTTTTATTGCTATTGCTTTCTTCATGGCGTATACATATTCCTCTGACTATGAGATTATGCAACTCCCGAATACCGGAGGAACACCTTGTGTGCTATCAAACGTCACAACGTAACTGGGTGATTATTAAGATGCTCTACAGGTGTCTCCGTTGGCATAGATCGAGATTAGGAATTTTCACTCCGTCTTTTGAAGAGGTATCTCTGGGCCCTCTCGGTAATGCACATCACTATAAGCCTTGCAAGCAATGTGACTAATGAGTTAGTCACGGGATGATGCATTACGGAGCGAGTAAAGAGACTTGCCGGTAACGAGATTGAACTAGGTATGATGATACCGACGATCGAATCTCGGGCAAGTAACATACCGATGACAAAGGGAACAACATATATTGGTATGCGGTTTGACCGATAAAGATCGTCATAGAATATGTAGGCGCCAATATGAGCATCCAGGTTCCGCTATTGGTTATTGACCGGATATGTGTCTCGGTCATGTCTACATAGTTCTTGAACCCGTAGGGTCCGCACGCTTAACGTTCGATGACGATTTGTATTATGTGTTATGTGATTTGATGAACCTAAGTTTGTTCAGAGTCCCGGATGAGATCACGGACATGACAAGGAGTCTAGAAATGGTTGAGAGGTAAAGATTCATATATTGGAAGGTTGCATTTGGATATCTGAATGGTTCCGAGAGGTTCGGGCATTTTTTCGGAGTACCGGGAGGTTATTGGAACCCCGGGGAGAAGTTATGGGTCTTATGGGCCATAAGAGGAAAGCACACCTGCCCACAAGGGGCTGGTGCGCCCCCCTAGGGCAGGAGGCCGATTAGGACTAGGAGAAGGGGGCCGGGCCCCCTTTCCTTCCGCTTCTCCCTTCCCCCTTTCCTACTCCGTGTGGGAGGTGGAATCCTAGTAGGACTAGGGAGTCCTAGTAGGACTCCACACCTTGGCGCGCGCCCTTAGGGCCGGCTGCCTCTCCCTCTCCCTCCTTTATATACGTGGCCAGGGGCACCTCATAGACACACAAGTTAATCTTTAGCCGTGTGCGGTGACCCCCTCCACAGTTTTACATCTCGGTCATATTATCGTAGTGCTTAGGCGAAGCCCTGCACCGATAACTTCATCATCACCGTCACCACACGTGCTGGCGAAACTCTCCCTCGGCCTCAACTGGATCAAGAGTTCGAGGGACGTCATCGTGCTGAACGTGTGCTGAACACTGAGGTGCCGTACGTTCGGTACTTGAATCGGTTGGATCGTGAAGACGTTCGACTACATCAACCGCGTTACTAAACGCTTCCGCTTTGGTCTACGAGGATACGCGGACACACTCTCCCCGCTCATTGATATGCTTCTCCTAGATAGATTTTGCGTGATCGTAAGAATTTTTTTTTCAAATACTACGTTCCCCAACATAAATGACTTGTAAACTTTCCAAAGGAATGTCTATTTCATACTTTTCAGTTCCTTCAGTGGTGTTCGGATCAAGGGAATCAGCTACAACATTCCTATGGAAAGATTCATGAACATTGGCCATTTTATAGGAATCTACAAACAACGTTGCTATACACACGACGTCCTATGCACGATTTACAGACGATACTAATAATCAAGCCGTTGGTGTCATCTAGCTCTCTGCATGACACCGTTCGATTGCACATCGTGCATGCATCGTCCATTCACCAGTCGTCCGTGAAGTAGTTTCGATCTACAAATCTGGTCTGAGCCAACTTTTGGGCGGAGGCCCGAGGAAAGCCACAGCGCAAGCCAAATAAAAAATTTCTTTCACATGGGTGGGAGAGAAGCAAGACCTGCATGCAGCGATTAGAATACTTAGTGCTTTAATAAAATACTCAAACTGTTGCATCTGTAGTACGGCTCCTTTGCTCACACCTCTATTCCTCTGTTTTGGGAACTGCAGGAATGTACTGTACAACGTACCGCATTCTTATACCTTTTTATTACATTCCTTTGGTTTTCTTGCCCGTGTAGCGAACGGGGCTTAAGGAGGCGATCATCAATAAAGCTCAAGATTTATTCCACATGAAATTTTGCTTCATTTTTTAATTTTCTATAAGCTTTTCTGAATTTTTATATTTTCTCTCAGCTTTTCTGCATCTTTTATGGTATTTGGGCAAAACGTGCCTTGGCAGGCGATGCGCTACAGAACATGCCTAACATACTGATCACCAGGGGTAGTGGTGCACAGCATGCGGGCCGGCACAACACAACACGTGTATCAAGCATGCCATGGTGAGCGGTGCCATGCCTGGCACGTTTAGCCTGCGGTGTCTATTTCTCGCATTAAGCGAGACAAACGGGATCTCTCGCAACGAGTGACTACAGTAACAGGCCAGATCGTTAGCGCATTTTTTCCAGAAAAATGGAGTAAAAACAGTGCGCTCAATCTTGGGATCCCCGGTTTAGTCGATGCACTGCTAACCACTGCATCACGATCAGCTTCGTGTACATGACTTACTAGAAGGGAAAAGAGCCGGGGTTTTCACACGGATCCATTTTTCTTTTTCCTCTTTTTAATGCGTATTTTTTCTTTTCTTCATTTTTATTAGGTTTTCTTCGGGTTTTTTCTTTTTCTCTCCTTTTTTTTGTTTTTTTCATTTTTTCATTTTTTTTTGTTTTCTTCTCCATTTTTTGTTTGGTTACCTTTTTTCTTCTCCATTTTTTTACTTTTTGTTTTTATTATGTTTATTTTTTTTCACAGTAAATTTTTCGTATGTGTCAAATTTTTTTAATAAGTGAGCAACATTTTTTGTATACACGTTTCAAAATTCTCCAAACGCTTATCCAATATTTTTTAAATACTCGTTCAAAATTTTCTAAATACTTATTCAACACTTTTCAAATACTCTTTCAACATTTTTTAATATCTATTTAACATTTTCAAATACTTGTTTAACATTTTTCAAACACCCGTTCATCATTTTTAATACTTATTCAATATTTTAAAATACTTGTTCAACATTTTTAATACATATTAAATATTTTCAATTGTTTGTTCAATATTTTCAAATACTTGTTAAACATATTTTAATACTTATTTAACATTTTTCAAATACTTGTTAAACATTTTTAATACTTATTGCATTTTTTAAAATACTCGTTAAACATTTTTAATACTTATTCAACATTTTTTAAATTCTTGTTCAAGATAATAATTCAAATTACAAAAATAAATCAAAAAAGTCGAGAACAGAAAACAGAAAAAAAACAAAAAACGGGCCGTGGCCTCCCACGCGGACGGGCCGGTCCATGTGGGGCTCCCCCCGCCCGACGCGAGGCTTTCCCCCTTGTCTCTCGGCTTAAAGCGAGAAATAGGGGCGCCCTGTTTAGCCCAGGACGGGCCGTGCTGGCTCATCTGGCCAGGTTTGATCTGCGGCCCACCATTGACGGCCCGCTGAATGAACGGCGGCAGCGACGACCGTCCTCTCCTCTCCTCTCCGTCTCTTCTTCCCCACGCTGCCCTCGCTTTCCAGCCACGCAACGATCCACTGCCTCGCTCCCGGCCCCGCGCCTCCGCC
>NC_057797.1:92640088-92644135 GCF_018294505.1 Triticum aestivum | reverse complement strand
GTCTGAGTACCGCGCGGAACGGCGCAAATAGCTCGAGGACGAGGCATCTAGCGTGCTTGTGTTCGTGCTGACTGAAAATTATTCCGCGAGGCGCTAGTTGTTGGGGGGAAGAACTCGTGGAATTGCTGATTTCGGGGCGCCTGTACTATTTGTTTGTTTATCTTGCGTAAAAATTCAGTCTTCAGGGGAATCAGTCCTTTCCACCACCACCAACTGAAATTATGCCATGTAATTACTAGTAGTAAAAAGAAGATGTTCATCCTGGCATAGCTTGGTTACTTTTTGGTCATATTAAAATGTAAGATTTGCCTACAAGGTACATAATAATAAGCTGAAAAAAGGATAGTAAAGCCTGCATGCTCAATAACATCTCAAGGATTTTGCTACAATAGGCGAAATATACGTGGCGCCATGACTGATTGAAATAGTCGGTGTGTTGTTAGCTGCTCCTACTGCAGGACTTGCTGCTGCTTTTCCAGCAGATTGCACTTCCCGTGAATATCTTCGGTTTTCACATGTTCAAAGAAAAATTCCATGATCCACCGAATTGTGAACACGATGTTAAGACACAAATCTTATGCTTGACAAGATAATGATCTGACAACACGTCGAGTAGTGAAGATTGTTTGAGATAGGTAAGCATGTTATCCCCCTTGGCTGATGATTCTAGGCATATCTCTCTGATGCAGGCTTGCAAGCATGTATATTCGAGTCAAGCGGAACAAGACCACCTACTTCATACAGTGTGATCCAACAGAGACAATTTTGAATATCAAGCAGAAGCTGCAGTCAATAACAGACCACCCTCCTAATAACCAGAGGTTGATCTTGTTGGCTACCAACAATATATTGGATGACTCCAAGACGCTTGCTGATCAAAAGGTAACAATATATGTTAGTTGTCGGCGAGCACATTTGCCTACTGTTCACAGAGGAAATTACGTTCTGTAGGCATGGTACAATTCGATTCGTCTACCCTTAGTTTATTAATTTTATTTCCAGATCAAAACCACCATTCAGCTTAACCCACTTTTCACTTCCATGACTTTAAGTTGATTTTGATATGTGTGCAGGTGGAGAATGACGCCGTCGTTGCATTGGCATTGAGAAAAGGTTCTGTTCTAGTATCACTTGGCTTTATGTTTGACACTTATGCACTCAATGTTTAGCTTGTTGTCTGTTTTTGAGCTATTCCTTCGTGTTCCTTCTGTCCTGACTCTGAGTAACAACCGGGCATAGTTATCATTTTTGTAGCAATGGTTGTTGCCACCAACTGCTTCTTTTGTACAAAGTGTCTTTATGAAGAATAATTCTTGTTATTATTTTTCTGTAGTACATGATAGATCATCATTCTCCAATCACAAGCGAGATATGTTTTACAAAACTGTCGGTGCAACAAAATGAATTTTTATATCCATCTTGCTCTCTATTAACTTGTGGTTCATTTCCTTCACTGTAACAAATAAATAAAAGCATTAAAGTTGAGATGGAACCTGAAGGACATTTACAAATTGCCTGCCTGTAAATACCATGCCGGAGCAAAGCAAATGACAACTTTTCTGTATTATGCCATGGTGGTTACAGACTACAGTGCCTAGGCTCGTGTTCCCTCTAGAACAATGCTACGTACCCAATTCTAATTTGCTATTGAAAAATATGGTGATTCCTAATGCTACGTAGTACCAAGCTTTACTAGTTCTGTCGTTTGTCCATGACTCCTCTATAGCTGCTGCGTTTTTCAAACTTGCTGACTTTGTAACATTCCGTTTCCTTTCACCAGACAACGAGTTCGAGGAGGTGTCCATCGCCGACCCAAGCGATTACATGGCGTCCTCATGAGGCCGGCCGGTCCGTCGCCGTCCCTCCTACCCAATCCATGCAAGGACACTGGTGGCTTCCGTGAAGCAGATCATGTTACTTGCTTGCTCTAGCCTCTAGCCTATAGGATGTTGCTCACTTGTGTGATTGTGTCCTTGCTATTAAAGACCCTAAACAACCGTTGCGGATGGCATTTAGTTTGGATTTGGACCCTCCAGCCGATACGTGTGATGTGTGATCTCACCACCCACCGGGGCGTGTCCTGGTGCTCCGACCTACCCGTCTTTTGTACCGGCGCGTGAATGAGCACGGACATGGGTGGCGAGATCCGTTGGTGGTGACCGGTGATTGGGATCCCTTCCCACCACCTAATGCTGCGTGTCATGCAGGTCCTGTTGTGTTTGCCAGTTGGTGTGTGCTGCTAGGGACTATATTGTCGGTCTGCTTGTGGGAATTCCAGCTGGTTCGTGTCGAAGGTTATTCTTATTCTTGCCGTTGCTGTTTATGCGGATCTGTGGACTCTGTGGAGCGTGCATTTTCTGGGTTCGGCGCCCGCACTAGTATCCCATTATCTCTGACGCCGGATTGAAAGTAGATGTCTCCCAGTGACTCCCACCATAATACTCGCAGCCTCTTCATAATTTTTTTTAAGGCTGCGGAGATTGTGGAAACACAGGGTCGACATAATGCGTTCTTCATAACTTTTCTTTTCTGTTTTCTTCTATCTACTCTACTACTACAATTTAGATCAAACAGTCAAACAAATATTATTACAAATCGCTGAAGTAAAAATAAAGAATCAGGTTAATTCAGCAGCAGCTAGAGCAATACTCCGATATTGATTTGATGATTGAGGACAGGGTGTCGACCCGTTGGCTGTGCAGCTGGGGTAGCTGCCAGCCCACCCGGGTTCGAGCCTTGGCTCTTACACGCGGTGCTCACGGAGTTTCTCCTATAAATATAAGTCAACAAGGGTTAGCCCTTGGATTGGTCTCATTTAAAATAAAAAATAATTACAAATATTATTACAAACCATCACGAAGGCGAGCTGGGCCAAGTTGCGGTTGTCCGGGAGCAGAGGAGGCATCAAATGGTGGCGGCACAAAGATGTGGGCCACGACTGAAGGGAATGTGCATCCTGAAATGTTCGGCCATATCGCCTTTGCTCAACCGCCAAATATAAAGGCTCGTGGGATCGACTTGAAGTTGCCTAAAAAATATGGCGATGGAGTGCATGATGATGATTCTGCTAGATGTGCTTTTTCGATCAGAATCGTAGTGCCGGCGGTTATTAGGGCGATCGAATGGATACAATGACTCTGGTAGAGTTGCATTTAGACGATATCATTGACAGAAAATGTATCTATCACCCCATAGAAATTTGAATCCAAGCACAACCAATATAGCTTTGAGTTTGGTACTTCTTTTTAACACGGGATAATCGTAGATGCTCACCCCTCTGAACGTATGCGTGTACACCATATCCCTATGAGCACATTCGTGATACTGAGTCGACACAATATTTTAAGACTGATAAAGTCACCATAGACGCCTCATATTCGACGGTACATCTCCTTCAACTCAACAAATATTGTCGGAAAGGCTAAAATAAATTCAGAAAAATATGATCATCAGTGTCAAATCTAGTACTTAAACTGATGGGCTGATTCCACCACAAGAAACCAGTTTGATACTACCTTTTGTTGCGGGATTTGTCTTCTTTGTTTCCCGATGCGTGGATTAGATTCAGATTTGAAGCTTGGAGGCATGGCAGATGCATATTATGTTGATGTTCTGTTTGCATAATTTTCTCATGACTTTGTTGGTGACTCTCGAGTGGGACCACGAGATACTTTGTCACGCCCGGCGAGGCAATGCCAAATGGTGTATCAGTGTATGTGTCTTGTGAAACTAACAAGCCTCATAATTGTTTTCAATTTTAGAGGATAAAGTAGCAGATAGAGCATCAGGTAGCTTGTGACCGATATAAAAGTATTAAAGTGTGGCACGGTTACAAAAAATCGGTAGTACTCCCTCGCTTATAAGGTGTGTAAACTTCTGGCACAAAATTAGCACAAGGTTAGTGTGGTTATAGAAAGTTTTCTCCACGATATCCTTTAACAAATGTGGTTGGCTGATCCACGAGTAGCAATGGTTAGCTTACGCTAACCGTACAAGAGAGAATATCTCTGCTATTAATTAAAGGAGAGTAGGTAGCGTCGCCTTCTC